>NC_077248.1:14608755-14851255 GCF_947179165.1 Solanum dulcamara | reverse complement strand
TAGCAATTTTTTGGTGGTGTTTTTATATTTTTTTATAATTTTTTTCTTTTTTTATTAATTTATTAATTATTTTTTAGGAATTTTCCCAAAAAACAATTAGTTGAAAACTATTATTTTGGACATTTAAAAGCCACTTGTGCAAGCCAAAGTGTGTTTGCACCTTAGAATGTGCCACTTGTAGTTGTACATGTCCATTATGATTCTCTGGAAAAATCATGTCTACTCCTACTACTTGGTTGTTTTTTAAGCATATATAAGGGGGGTAGAGGTGTTGAAGGCACACAGGGGCGACTGCAGCCGGCCAACACAGGCATCCAGAGGGCTCGTCGGCATGCAACATGGGCGCACGATGGCATGCATGGCTAGTCTTTGCGACGCCACCGAGCACCTACAAAAATAGGTCAACGACGGCCCATCGGGCGGTCTTGGCGCGCTAGTGGTGGCATTCCTCGCGAAGGTCTGCAGGCAATAGATACTAATTGATAATCTCTAGGAACCGTACGCACGGGGCTAAGCCGAGTACGATCGAGCGCTGACGACCGACGTTGGGGGTGCCCGCACAGAAGCTTTGGCGTGCTTTCGTCGCCTCTTGCGGGATTAACTTCTCCCATCCTCAGGCGGGTTCACATTAGGCGGGGCTTGCTTTGGCCTTGCAACGTCGACATCTTTGTCGGCGTACGGCATCTAATACTAGGCATTGGTGCGGGTGTCGGGCTCGCATCGACGAAGCATTCGGACGCAGGACGCATGAGTGGTGCTCGGCTTATATGGTTAGGTTGGATCCCTACTCGCGCAGCGACGTCCCGACCTGTACGCCATCTCAAATGTGGGGCGAGCACAAATCAGGCTCACCCGAAATCAGTTTCCTGTGCTGCATACCCAATGCCTGGGCATTATCGCTCACAATCGGTCGCCTTTACCCCTCGCGCTCTGTGCATGGGGTGAACCCAAAAGCCGCTCCCGCGAGCAGCAGCTCGGATTCTCAAATTCGGTAAACCCAGAGGGCATGAGGCCTCCGTCAGCTCCTATCTGCCCACAATAATGCTCCTTGCACACGACGGTCGCGCCTCCTACTCATCTTAGCAAGTGCCATACCTCCTGCTCTGCAGGTTTCGACAATGATCCTTCCGTAGGTTCACCTACAAAAACCTTGTTACGACTTCTCTTTCCTCTAAATGATAAGGTTCAATAGACTTTTCACGACATCACAGGCAGCGAACCACCCACGTTGCCGCGATTCAAACATTTTACCGGATTATTCCATCGATAGGAGCGATAGGCGGTGTGTACAAAGGGGAGGGATGTAGTCAATGCGAGCTGATGACTCGCGCTTAATAGGAATTCCTTGTTGAAGAACAACAATTGCAATGATATATCCCCATCACGATGAAATTTCAAAGATTACTCGGGCTTCTCGGCCAAGGCTATAAACTCATTAAATACATCAGTGTAGCATGCGTGCGGCCTAAAACATCTAAAAGCATTAAAGACCTATTATTGCCTCAAACTTTTGTGGCCTAAAAAGTCGTAGTCCCTCTAAGAAGCTGGCCACGAAGGGATACCTCCGCATAGCTAGTTAGCAGGCTGAGGTCTCGTTCGTTAACGGAATTAACCAGATAAATCGCTCCACCAACTAAGAACGACCATGCACCACCACCCATAGAATCAAGAAAGAGCTCTCAGTCTGTCAATCCTTACTATGTCTGGACCTGGTAAGTTTCCCCGTGTTGAGTCAAATTAAGCCGCAGGCTCCACTCCTGGTGGTGCCCTTCCATCAATTCCTTTAAGTTTCAGCCTTGTGACCATACTCCCCCCAGAACCTAAAAACTTTGATTTTTGATAAGGTGCCGGCGGAGTGCTAAAAGCAACATCCGACGATTCTTGGTCGGCATTGTTTATGGTTGAGACTAGGACAGTATCTGATCATTTTCAAGCCCCTAACTTTCATTCTTGATTAATGAAAACATCCTTGGCAAATGCTTTCACGGTTGTTCGTCTTTCATAAATCCAAGAATTTCACCTTTGACTATGAAATACAAATGCCCCCGACTGTCCCTATTAATCATTACTCCGATCTCGAAGGCCAATGTAATAGGACCGAAATCCTATAATGTTATCCCATGCTAATGTATACAGAGCTTAGTCTTGCTTTGAGCACTCTAATTTCTTCAAAGTAACAGCGCCGGAGGCACGACCCAGCCAATTAAGGCTAGGAGCGTATCACCGATAGAAGGGACAAGATGATCGGTGCACAACTAGGGCGGGCCGGCCGGCCTATCCCAAAGTCCAACTATGAGCTTTTTAACTACAACAACTTAAATATATGCTATACGAGCTAGAATTACTGCGGCTGCTGGTGCTAGACTTGTCCTACAATGGATCCTCGTTAAGGGATTTAGATTGTACTCATTCCAATTACCAGACTCATAGAGTCCGGTATTGTTATTTATTGTCACTACCCCCCCGTGTCAGGATTGGGTAATTTGCGCGCCTGCTACCTTCCTTGGATGTGGTAGCCATTTCTCAGGCTCCCTCTTCGGAATCGAACCCTAATTCTCCGTCACCCATCACTACCATGGTAGGCCACTATCCTACCATCGAAAGTTGATAGGGCAGAAATTTGAATGATGCGTCATCGGCATAATAGTCGTGCAATCCGTTGAGTTATCATGAATCATCACAGTAACGGGTAGAGCCCGCATCGACCTTTTATCTAATAAATGCATCCCTTCTAGAAGTCGGGGTTTGTTGCACCTATTAGCTCTAGAATTACTATGGTTATTCGAGTAGTAGATACCATCAAACAAACTATAACTGATTTAATAAGCCATTCGCAGTTTCACAGTCTAAATTTGTTCATACTTACACATGCATAGCTTAATCTTTGAGACAAGCATATGACTACTAGCAAGAAGCTTGACGGATGTCAGTGGTGCGAGTTAGGCGCAGGGCATCAGATGCAGGCATGCGCAGGCTAGGCACATGGCAACAAGCAAGGCCATGTGCGAGACAGGTACATGGCATCAAGTGGACAAGCAGACATGCGCGAGGCGCATGGCAACAGGCAAGGGAATACGCAAGCTAGGCGCATAGCACCAAGCAGACATGCGCGAGGCAGGCACATGGCATCAGGCACAAGCATGCGCGAGTTAGGCGCATGACACCAGGCGGACAGGCACATGGCATCAGGTGGGTATGTGCAAGATAGGCGCATGGCACTGGATGGGCATGCGTGCAGGAAAGGGGTTGGCATCGGTAGAATCCATAAGGCCAAGGGTACGTCTGCCTGGGCATACGAAACGGAATCGGGTTAAAATTCCTAAACCGGGACGTGGTGGTTGATGGCAACGTTAAAAAGTCTGAAGACGTCAGCGAGAACCTCAGAAAGAGTTATCTTTTCTGTTTAACAGCCTGTCCACCCTGGAATTGGCTCAGCTAGAGGTAGGGTCCAGCGGCTGGAAGAGTACCATACGTCGCGTGGTGTCCGGTGCACTCCTAGTAGACCTTGAAAATCTGGAGGACCGAATGTCATCCACGCCCGGTCATACTCATAACTGCATCAGGTCTCCAAGGTGAATAGCCTCTGGTCGATGGAATAATATAGGCAAGGAAAGTCGGCAAAATAGATCCGTAACTTTGAGAAAAGGATTGGCTCTGAGGGATGGGCCCAGAGATCCCAGTCTCGAACCCATCAGCTATCGGTGGACAGCTCGAGCTGCTCCCGCGGTGAGAGCGGGTCGCCGCATGCCGACCGGGGGACAAACTGGGAATGGTTTCTTCAGGGGCTTTCCCCATGCATCGAACAGCCAACTCAGAACTGGTACGGACAAGGGAAATCTAACTCTAAAGCTTTGGTAGAAAATGATTGGAACAGACCTAGAATAGACTTTGGTATATCAGGATCATGCTTCTTCCTTGTATCAGCTTCAAACAATTCTTCCTCTGTTGGGATATAAGCAATGCCAAAGTGGAAATTTTTGGTTGGGGTAGAAAGACATTCAGATATCTCATCCAAATTCTTTCCTAAACCACGCCTAGGTTCAAACCCATTTCTTAACATAGTTGTGGAAAACATTTTGTACACTAGTGGCATTGGCGCTTGACGTGTTGTATCATCATCATCAGTATTCATTATCTCTATCATGTGAAAATCAATACATTTTGGAAATGCTTCAAAAATGAAATAAGGGTAACTAAGGTCACTTCCTTCACCCTGAATGACAATCTCATGGGCCTCCTAAATAAATTTCAACAGTTGATGCAATATGGATGGAATTTCCACATCCACATGTATCCATGGTCTTCCTAGCAATAAATTATAGGTTGTGTCTATACTCATTACCTGGAACTCAGTGACAAATTCCGCAGGCCCCATTTGGATGCACAAGTCTACTTCCCCCATGGTCTCTCTTTGTGCACCATCAAACTCTCTTACATTCATACAATTTTGATGTATTTTTCCTATATCATAATCTAGTAGAGTTAGGGTTGATAATGGATAAATATTAAGTCCCAAGCCATAATCAATTAACACTCGATCCACAAACTTGCCCCTGTATTTGACGGTGATATACAGGGCTCGATTGTGCACCACTCCTTCAAGTGGCAACTCTTTTTCTCGAAAAGAGATTTGGTGACTCCCAATGACACGACTCACCATGGAGGCTAGATTCTCACCACTTTTTCCCGTCAGTACATATGCTTCATCAAGTACTTTCAACAATGCTTATCGATGGTACTCAAAACTCATTAATAGAGCCCAAACAAAATTTGAGTTGGAGTCTTTTCCAAATGCTTGATAATGGAGTATTCCTTGGATTGCATTCTTCACCAAAACTCTTCAGCTTCCCCTTCTATGATTAGCCTTTTTTTGTTCTCTTTCCTTTGTGCTTCCTGAGTCACCTACTCTAGAACATAACATCTTCCAGAATGTGTCAATCCTTGCATTGTAGCCATCTGCACAACAAACTTTTCTTTGGGATGGACATGGCTTTCTTCTGATGCCAAAGCGAATGCTTGATAAGGTGCGGTTATCACCACAAACTCTGGATGAGCCTTTATGGTTAATGAAGTCACTACTGGTCTTATTGGTGAGCCAATCTTCTTCTTTTTTGATCATGTTTATGGTTACTCCCCCATGATCAGGAAATAGGTTATGGTTCACATTGGGGGAATAAGCTTGGAAACTGATAACTGTGAGGTCAATCAAGTCTTGTATCTTATGCTTCATGTTGATACATCCTTCTGTATCATGTCCTACCCATCCAGAATGGTAAGTACACCACTGGTCTGCTCAAAAGAACCTCGTTGTAGGATTTATTAGATTTTCTTCTATTAGATGAATCATTCCTGCTACTCTTAGATGCTCAAACAATTATGTACATGATCAACGTCTCTCCACTTAGGCTCTTGCTGAATAACCTCATGATTAATACATCATTTTTCCCCAATACCCACAAGCTTGTCATAATAAGCTTAGAGGTGGGCCATAGGATTCCCAACGCATTGAAGGCTTCAAACGTTGGAATTTTGTAACCTTCAGGTATCTCCAAGTCAGGGTGTATGCAAAGTTCCTCATACTCAAGTCCTGTGAGTTTCTTTGAAGATTGAACACTCTCGACTACTTGGAAGATGGCATCTTTCATAGCGCTCATTTCTTGCTTGCACTTTTCTTCTTTCAATTTTCATTCTCTCTCCATTTCTTCATAGTTATCTAGTTCTGGCTGCACAAGAAGGCTAGGATATGGTTCAGGGATTCTATAAGCTGGTGGAGTTTGAAATATTATAGAAGGGTGTGCAGGTTGGCTAGGCAAAACATATGGGTTATGGAAAACTAATGGTGGTATTTGGTAAATTGCTGTGAAGTTTTAGGAGTGACTATTGTTAGGTATTTGGTTCTGATTTGGCGGGGTGGTGTTTGGTAGGAACTGTTGTCATAGGGAGCATTGGGCATAGTTAAATCAAAGGTAGGACTGTTGGAAGTGATAGGTCTTGTAGTATGGGTAGGAAAATAGTTAGGTAATAGGCAGCTGAGCGATAGAAAATGAGGTAGAGGTATTCTGGTGTCGAGAGGAGGTACATTCGATGCAATAGCTATTTTGGCCAAGTCCCTGGTCTGTTGTATCTCTTCTTGCATATATATGATTCATTGCATCAACTGAAATATCAATTCACTCTGATCGTTAAGTTCTGAATTTCTGATGGTCACGTCCATTATTCCGGTTTCTTTAAGGGTACTAGTCATTTTGCTTTTGTCTTTTTTGGAAGAATGGTCAAGAAAGGGTGGTACAATTGCCTTAGATCTTGTAAAGTAAGGATGGTCAGCCAGTTTGATTTCAACATAGATCAATTTTAACTACATGTATGGAAGAACGACTCAAAAGGTAAACATGTTAGTCTCCGTAGATGATAAATAATATGATATCATACATAGAGAATCAAACACATAAGAGTTGCTTCATTCGAAGATAAACTAACCCACAGATATAGAAAATGACTAAATAGACAGGATTTTGCCTATTTGACTTAGGATTTAGTATATCAGGAAGATGATTTGCGTTGAGCCAAGATCTTATTATGTCTTTCACGGCTGTATCTTGACATATATTGATGTGATATTGGTATTTCTTTGTAAGACATGAAGGAGGAAAGCAAGCTTTTAAAAGATAGAGGTCATACCTTGAAAGACTGTCTATGTATCTCATGAAAAAGATGTCAGGCCCTATGTGGTTCGACTAGATTGAAACCTTTTCCTACTTGAGATGACAAATCAACACTATTTTGAGAAGAAA
The DNA here is from genome assembly GCF_947179165.1 of Solanum dulcamara. Lineage (NCBI taxonomy): Eukaryota > Viridiplantae > Streptophyta > Magnoliopsida > Solanales > Solanaceae > Solanum > Solanum dulcamara. Next base: position 14,844,464 of record NC_077248.1, on the reverse strand, counting down.
TAGTAAGATTAAGGATTCAAAAGTGAAATTCGAAGATTTAGGATTTGACAGGAAAGTGCAAATTTAGTTAGGAAACTAAAGACACAAGGAGTATTTGGATGCACTTTCAATAGTGACTTGATATTTTAGGGACTTCTAGAGAGAGAAAAAAATTAAAATAAGTGGGATAGAATGTCTTCAAGTAAAAAAACACATTCACACAAACAGTTATAACATATAGCAGATAAACATTTATTGTGTGTACTAAACAGATTTGTGACCCTTTTGTGCCAAGGGTAGGCCTAACGATTTGAAGAATGTATCATTCCATTTGAAAACATTCTATTTCCCCCAAAAAATAAGATTTAATAAGTAAATAAGACATTACAAAGTGGAATGATAGGGAAATGCAAATACAAACGAAATCAATCCCACACATGGGAAATAATAAACTGAAAAGTGGAAGTTCATGCTCCTACTCTTACTTTCTCCATCTATTCTCGAATAATGTACTTATTGACCAACAAGTAAGGCTCAGTCAACAAGGATTTATCAGGTATTGGTAATAGTTTGAGGCTAGCGAGTTGATCGTCCAATTTTAAGTCCAACTGTGCTAGAGAAGCTATCGAATTAGCTAGCTCTTGTGTTATGAAACTTAAGCCTCTTTGCATCTCATACTCCCTTTGGTGGAACTCTTGTTCCCTATGTAGAAACTCTTGTTCCCTGTGTTGAAACTCTTTTTGGAAAAGGTGGGCCTGCATTTGAAGCCTTGAATGAACATCTTCGATTTGAGGACCCTCATGTGGTGCCAGATTGAGTGAACCTTGCAAATCCGTTGTTAACCATGCCTTGTATTCTTCATCGTACCCAACTTTATATCTATTTTCAGCTATGCTCTCTTTTAAATAAATACGACCGACCCACTCTTTGAAAATTTCTTTAGCATAAGGCACTACATCGCGATCGTCATAATTGATGACATATTGGTCATGTGCCCTCGCTAGGGTACGATTTGCTTCCTCCTGAACTGTCGTATTACTCTGTTGGGACTATAAGTTCACATTCCCATAATGCCCACAAGGACCAAAAAAGGATATCAAAGACCTCGAATTGCTATCCTTTCAGATCTAAAGTCTTTGAACATCCAATGAATGACATCTTCCTTCAAATCATAAAGAACTTTAGACCATCCTTCTCTCATTTTTTGAATCCTGAAGTTTGAGAGACTCAAGCTAAATTTATGGTGACGATGGTCAAGATTATGCTTTCGTTTATTACATATTCCAATAGTTTCTAGCCAATCCTGAATTTCTTCGATAGTGGGTATTATTTCAACATTCCTGAATCAAAAAACCATTCTTTCGCTATCCCAGAATCAAGTAATGACCTCAATAAACTCAGGTCATGCTTGGAGTTGCATGATTGATGGGAGATTCCCAAGGAAGATCATAAATTGAGTCTGTAGAGAAGGGCCAAGGTTGTCCCACCAAAAGCGGAGGAGATTGGGAGTCTTGGTAACTATGCCAAAACTCAAAAATCTTCTAGCCATCTACAAAACACACAAAGGATTAGGAAAAAACCCCAAACCCATAGGCACAATGGTTTAATAAACGGCGCATGCATCCTTCAAATTAAACACTTAATCATTAGCGTCCAATTGGGCTGTGGGCATTTTGAACTCAAGGCGGTCTTTCTAATGGGCCCAACATGCCTTGAGTGTTGGGTCAACTTAGTCCAATACACTAAATAAATGGATTTGGCTTCGCTCTAGGCTAGGTTGACTAAAAGTGGGCTTTATTTTAAAGTGTACCAGTGACCCAAGAGGACAACTTGGGCTAGGGGAAGTTAGCAACTATTGACCATCCAGTGGCCAACTCATTTCGCCAGCGTACCACCTAGGAACATTTTGGATTCAACGGTTGCGATCCGCATAACCATCATTTAAGTTAAACAAAAAGTCAAGTGGCGGAAAAGATGTTAGAGAAAAAATCAATTTTAGAAAAGAGTCGCCACTTAATTTTATAAAGAAATTAAGAAAACTTAATTTAAAGGACTTTAACAAATTAAGCCTTAAAAATTTAGAGAAAAGGATAAGGGTTCAAATTTCCACTTTGAGAAGGTGTTAGCACTCAAAGTGGCCGCTAACACGTGGTTGTCCGACGATTTGAAAAATATTTTTCTTAACTTTGGGAAATTATTAATTAAAATAATAAAGATATTTAAATTATTATTTAAAAGAAATACTAGAGAGAGGTGATTAGATAGGATATAGCGCAACTACAACTTACTGAGGACATGACCTTAGATAGGAGAATGTGGAGGACCCACATTAGGGTAGAAGGCTAGTTCATAGTCTCGTCATTCTTTCTTATTAGTAGGCATATTAGCTCACTATAATCCCGGTGTCTGATGTTTGTTATAATCTCTACTTTAATTGCTTTATCTTATTTGGGTTGCCTTCGATACTTGTTTTTCCATATCGCTTTGAACTTCTTATCCTTCTTTGACTTTTTTTTTGATTTTACTGAGCCGAGGGTCTTTCGAAAATAGCCGTCTTACCTTGGTAGGAGTCATATCTGCATACACTTTACCCTCCCCAGACTCCACATTGTGGAATTTTACTAGGTCGTTGTTATTGATTGTTGTTGTTGTACTAACTTAAAATACTTAGAATAATTTAGAAAGAAAATATAATTTACCAAAATAATCAAGTAAAGAGAAAAAAATAAAAATTATTTGAAGAAAAAACAACAAACTCAATATGTTTCAATCAAATTAGGAGTGATTAAGATTTGACTAAAATATGATGAAAGGAGAACACTCACATATTTTCAAAAAAAGATAATAGCTTGAAAAAAATTATTATTATTATTTTTTGAAACAAGTAAAGGATTTTGGCCCAAATACTTAAATGAATAAAGACAAGACATTTAAATAAATAAAGACAAGAGTTAATAAAATTATTTAAACTAATAAACCAACACAAGGAACTTAGTTCTACTTTTCAGAAATTTAATTAAGTTAAATTAAACAATTAATGTTAGAATTAATATAAAATATACTTAGTTCTTCTTTTGAGGAATTTAATTAAGTTAAACTAAACAATTAAGGTTAGAAATAATACAAAATATACAATAAGCAAATAACAAATAAAAGAAAGAATAAGTTTGAGCATTGCTCACAATTAAATCTGTTGGGCTTCATTGCAGGCCCAAACCTGTCCTAATTCTAAATAAAAGGGTTGTTGCAAATAAATGGATTTCAGCCCATTTTTATCAATAATGCATTTGACTGCTTCTACATCTTCTTTTGGCTATATTTACTATATATACATTGTATCTCTATGTATATCGATCGTATATTAGCCTCCAGGACCTGTGTTGGCTTCTTTTCTCCATTTGGATTGCGAGGCAAACTCGATAAAGGAAAGTTGAGTTTGCCAAACCCATTAGAAATGCAATGGGGAGATAGGAGTTCACAATTTTGACTCCTCCATGTTGAAATCACATATAAGCAAAAAAATAGAAATTAATAACTTTCTCCAATTTCATCAATTTAAACATAAGATAGAAGGAGCAGTACGGAATTAAACCAAATAGTCATGAATTATGTGTTAATAGAAGCAAGACATAAAAAAATCAAATTGAAATAAGTTCTGGTAACCATTAAATGCTAAACTAAAGCATCTACTACATTATTCATGCACATAGAAATGGATTATTTAAGGCAAAAAGAAGGCTAGTTAGCTAATAAGAACAGTAAATCATCTATAATGACCCAATGAAACCATTCAAAATATATACCTAGAAAATAATCATACTAACATGCCAAGACAATCCTAAATCATAAGTACTTTGTGTCTAGACAGAAATTAAGATATGATTTACACATATTTGCTAAGTTAAAACAGAGGATAAAAATAAGACAAGAAACGAAGAATTACCTCCTTTTGAGCAACTAACCAAGATGACGAATTTGAAGAAGATGGACTCCTCACCACAAAAAAAATCAAGCAAGCAAAGAATTGAAAGAAAACTCAAGATCTGAGGGTCAAACCTTCGTGGCTTTGATTTTGTGAAAAATACTATTCTCACTACTAAAAATCGAACTCTTAATCTTAATCCCTCGTTAAAATGATTATTGAATATTGTATTTTAAATGGTTCTTCCGATCGTTCTTTTAATGAAAACAAGTGCTGATATTTATAGCTAAAAATAGTTGATTTGAATTTCAAAATGAGTCATCTGAGAGAGGGAAAATGATCAGATTTTATAAAAGTCAAAGGAGATGAAAACATATCCCTAAAAATCTGAAATTGATTTAGACGACTTCTGATTCAAATTAGATCTAGGCAAGAAATTATGAAACAAAGTCAACAATAAGGCTTTATGAAATCTCAGAATTTCATAGATAGAGAGAGGGAAAAGGATCCGTTGCTGTCGAAAAATTGAGAGAGAAGCCGAGGAGGACGTGTGAAGGGGTGTATGTATGTGGGTGTAGATGAATATGATGTTGAAGCTATGGGAAATAAGGATGGTGAATTGGAATGGAAATGATAATTGGAATTGGGTTTTGTTGCAGAAGAAAATTGATATTGTTGTGTATTGTAGGGAATGGAAAATGTGGGGTCGGTTGGGTTGGTTGAATTATTGGTGTTGTTGAAAATTAGGAGTATATTGTGTAGGTGTAGAAAATTAAAAAATTGAGATTAAAGTGGTGGGCCAATGGGTTGGTGGAATTATTGGTGTTTGCTGGAAATTAGGAGTATATTGTGTAGGTGTAGAAAATTAAAAAATTGAGATTAAAGTGGTGGGCCAATGGGTTGGTGGAATTATTGTTGTTTGCTGGAAATTAGGAGTTTATTATGTAGGTATAGAAAATTAAAAAATTGAGATTAAAGTGGTGGGCCTATGGGTTAGTGGAATTATTTGTTGTGTTGTAATGTTGCTGAAAATTTAAAGAAATGGGATATTGTTGTAGTTTTATATTAGGAAATTGGATAGATGTAGTGAGGGGATTGGTTAGTGTTGTAGTAGTGTTATTGTTGGAAGGGCTGAAATTGAAAGAAAAAAGAGTCCAAAAGTGGCTAAGATTGTAATTGAGAAACGGCCACATGAAATTAAGAAATTAGCCAATTTGAAATTTATTAGGGAATTCAGCTAGAATTTAAATAAAATAAATTGACACCAATTAATCAGCAAACTTGTAAATTCTAACAAAATAAATTAATTAACTTAATTAAACTAATTAATTCAAAAATATCAACTACTACTTTACGAAATAATTAAGTAAAAGCAAAATCTTTTTGAGATCATTTTTAAATATTTATAAAAGCTAATAATTACATATTAACATATATATATCATTCAAAAATTATAAAAATGACAAAATTACATTAAAACAACTTTAAAAATATTTATTTATTTATGTATTTGAATTTTTTAAAAGTAATCACTTTAAATTATTTAAAATTGAAGGAACTCGATAACCAATTTACGTTGTAGAGGGTCAAAATAGGGTGTCAACAGTATACTTTATGACTTGAATGACGTATGCATCAAATTGCTTGGAGGCTTCTACCTTAACTTTTAGACTCAAATCAGGCTTGATCTTTGTCGGCGTTTGCTTTACTTGGGGGCAAGATGGATCAATTGACAACTTATGTGAAACAATATCTGTACTTAGACCCAACATATCATCATAAGACCATGCGAATACATCCATATATTATCTCAAAAGATAAATAAGTTCTTTTTGTTTGGGGCGTAGTCAGATGGATACTAATTCTTGTTTCCCTCACTAGTTCTGAATCTCCCAAATTAATCATCTTAGTTTCATCCAAATTTAATTTTTCCAGTTTTTCAAAATATTCAAATCTTTCGTCAACTCCTCGAGCTGCGGATCTTCTTCATATTCTACAAAAACTTGTTCTCTACTTGGGATTTGTTTGCTTGTTTCATTACAAGTCACATTATCGATATTGGAAGATTTATTAATTTACTTGCTGAAAGAGATAAGAAAATAAAATAAAATTAATAATTAAAGACAAATTTTGAAATTTAAAGCAAAAAACATATTTTTGATTTGGGATTTAAGCTTTCAAAGGGTGGAGGCAAAACACATCAAGTTCATAAACATGATTCAAGCTTCAAGTTTGAATCATGACGTTGTGAATTCTATTACAATTTTCTTCCAAGATTCCTGGGAAACCGGGGATGGGTTACAGGTCCAATAGTTCAAAGCATCTACAGGCTCAGTATCCCATATGGTCAGGATCTCGGTACAATCCTCCAAAATCATATTGCATTTAGCTTCTTCAATGAACGGGTTTTTGAGTCCTTCCACGAGGTTGTCTTCAATGGCTTTCTCTAATTCTTGTGCAACAAATGCCTTGGAAAATGACTAATTCAAGAGTGGGATAGATTGTGGCAAGGGAAATCATCTTTCCTTTTGAGATTGGCCAATGAGGCTTCTTCAGGAGTAGGCTCGTATCCTAGACCAAAGGTATATTTCTAAACGGGCAATTGAATTGGTTCCACTATTCTATCTAAGTTCACTCCAAGACCTAGACCAGGCATAAAACCATTCTTCAACATTTCCCAAGCCACCATCATAAGCACACATGGCCATTTTACCCTTTCAACTTGAGTAGCATACATAATTTCTCTAGTATGGAATACAGACCCATCCAGTTTTTCCATACTTTCAACAATAGGGATTGAGTTGTTAGGATATATTGAATTATTACCTTCTCCGTGAATAATAATTTCATGATGGTTCCAAACAAATTTCAAAGTTTGGTGCACGGTAGAAGGGACCGCACCAGCCATATGGATCCATAGCCTTCCAAGTAATAAATTGTACCTAGCAGATATGTCCATCACTTGAAATTCCACTACGAACTCCTCAGGTCTAATTTGCAATGACAAATCAATTTTTCCAATAACTCTCATATGCATCATGTCAAAACCTCTAACCCTCACATTACTTTCACGAATTTTCTCAATATCAATTCCCAAAGCTCGAAGGGTAACGAAAGGACATATATTAATGCAGAACCATTATCAATCAAAACTCTAGAAACAAACTTGTCCCTACACCTGATAGTAATGTTCAATGCTTTGTTGTACCCCAAGCCTTTAGGCGGCAGTTCATCTTCATGAAAAGAGACTTTGTTAGCTTCCAAAACTTGTCCGACCATGGCTGAAAAACTCTCGCTCGTGCTCTCGGTCGGAACATAACCTTAACTTAAAACCTTCACCAAAGCACTCCTATGAGTTGCAGAATTCATCAGTAATGACATTAAGGAAATTTAGGCGGGAGGTTTTTTCAACTGTTCAACAACATAATATTCCTTAGTTGGTATCTTTCTCCAGAAATCCTCTACTTTAGCCTTTGTTACAGCCTTTTTTTATTATTTTCCTTATTTGGTCTGGCTCGTGCGACTTCTTTAGAAGCAGAGCAATGCCCAGATCTTGTCATTCCCGTAGCAGCAGGTTCTACAACTATCTTTCCCTTTTCTTTGTCCCTTGCATCAGTCGAGTAACTCTAAGAAATTACTTTAGTGTCAAAAGAAGTTGATTGAGCAACCAAAGTTGTGATCTTAGGCTTGAGAACCAGAACTTCCACTTCAATTGGTGCTTGTGCTTGGACTGTGATTATGGGAGCAATAAAGGCTGAAGTCACAATATTTTTCTCTTTTTTGACTGATACGATGGTCCCTTCCAAATTGCATTATTCATCAATGGTGATCATGTTCACATTTCCATGGTTTGTCAAAGGATTGTTATTTATATTAAGAGCATCACCTTTGAGTTGAATGACTCATTCTTTGATCAACACCTCAATCTTATCCTTGAGAATAAGTGTTACGACCTGAAATTCAGATGTGATGTCATTTATCCTTTCCTACTGGACAAGTCAGTCTAACCCATTAAATGTGAAATTAAAAGCGAAAACAATTTAAAATAAGCAAATTATCAACAAAAGCAGAAGATCTTAATTATTACAAAAAATCCCCCTTGTCATATGTACAAGCCTCTAAATGCAAGATACTGAAATAAATACATGTCTCAATCTTTGTCTCTCGAATAGAATAAAGTAAAGTAAAGAGGAATAGAAAGATGGCAGGCACCAACAGCTACCTCTCGAATCACCTCAAAAAGCCTCGGATGAAGGTAACAGAATTGGATCATTGTTCAGGCTCAGAACCTACACAAGTGTAGATAGCAAGGGTGAGTATTACCGACACGATGCCCAACAAACGAACAACTAAGACTATGCTAATCTAGTAAAATACACATACTCCTGCCATACCATCCAACCCCTCAGACTACAACCTTCATAGAAATCAACCTGTCTAATAGTTCTAGCAACACCAGTACATATATCTCAACAATCAGTACAACTCAAGTCTTAACGGTCAATAATACAGATTAAGGGAATATCAGCAGTAAAATAATCCACAACTTTCACAGAGAAAATACGAATCTACAACCAATCAATGAAGTGCAATATAATGCAATACAGTATCAGATGACATGATGCATTCCTACCCTACCGGTACACATCTGTTGAATCTCAGTTTGAAACCCATGGGGGATCTATTTGTCCATATAACCTACCACGGAGCGTGTGGCCCGACCCCTCTTATAATACCTACAACAGAGCGTGTGGTCCGACCCCTATTCATCATGAATACTACCATGGAGCACGTGGCATATCCCCTATTTCTCATTTATTTCTCAAGTATGTCATTTCAGTGGTGCCATAGAATTACTATAATGCAAACATAATCACAGATATAGCAATGTACAATGAAATTCATATTCATACATAATTCATCTTAATATAGTCAAGACACACCATCTCAATTATATTAATATCATTAACCATATCACTCAATATATATATTCAAATGTTCACAATAAATCAAGGAACAATTTATATCAAACACAACATGTTATATCATCTTATTTGCCATTTATTACCCCATGATTCATTATTAAGTTCAATTGAATAACACATCATCACCAATTACTTCCTAACACATAAGACATGATTATATGATCCTACAAGCTTAAGCAAAGGTTTAAAAATTCACTTGCCTTGATTTTTAATTCGGAACTACTCCGGAATCTGAGCTTTACCCTTACGTCGACGTTCTGAATCAAGATAATCTATTCAAATATGCACTCAATGAAATATAAGTCTAACGATATCTAAATCAATATTTTTAAAAACCTAGCCAAATCTAATCTGAAAAACTCGAAATACCCAATTTAGAAAACAAACAGAAAATCCAATTTTTTTTACATAAAATGATCCTTAAAGTATTTGGAATAAAATAGTGAAAATAAAATTGAATTTGGTCTTAAAATGAGCTCAAAATCATCAAAGCATTAAAAGCCCCAAGTTCTTTTAAAAACCCTAATTTCCTCCATTGAAATCCTCAAATTCAAGTTAAAATAAGCAAATGATAAATGGAAAATGATGAAATCATGTAAAAGACCTCACCCCGATGATCTCCCCTGAAATCCCTTAAAAATTTGCCTTACTGAGCTCCCCAATGTCCAACAATAGTGAAATAAGGTCAGTCTCGATTTGGGGAGACTATGTAGACATATTTTTTGCTTCGCGATCGCAATGACAAATACCTCGCGATCGCGATGAGTTAGAGGATCAACTCATTAATTGACCCTCACGATCGCGATGCAGTTCATGCGATCGCGATACTTAGGAAAGTACCACTATGTGATTGCAATAGGGACCACGCGATCGTAATGAGCAAAAGGTAATACACCAGACTACAGCAAATCACAGCAAAAACACTAAGATCGAGTCCCAAAATTGATCCTCAGGAATCATTCAAAACCTCGAGCACACAAATGTTACATGTTACCATATTAATTTTAATGTTTCGAACTCAACCATCAGAATTCAAAATTGAGGTCTCCTTGACTCGAAACTCGAAAAGTCGCAATTAAACTAACTACGGCTTCCAAAATACCAAAACAAGCTTGGTGCCTCCAAAAATTCAACCAAAGTCACTCCTACACCTAAAATCATCCCTAAAATCCAACAGAGTCATCAGAATTTTATTTCGAGTATTAGAACTCCGAAAGTTGACCAAAGTGAAACCTTGGCCTAAAATTTATCAAATTTCCAACTCAAGACCGCAAATCTTTGTTATAATTCCAATTCAGATTCTGAAAACTCTCTTAGACTAATTTCCACACTCCGAAGATGCTGGAATTGACCAAAATTCATTTTTGAAACTCATAGCTCCAGTTGACCCCAAATACCACATTTGAACACTTAAAGCTTATGAATAGTCAAGTTGAACTTTTTGATTCCGTCAAGATTACTCACTTCAACTCAAGGCATATCTACATTGACTTGGATAATTAACATGATAGATATACTATGTTGGATAGTAAATGACTCTATATTGATGGTAAACTCATGAGAATCCACATTTGACTCCGACTTTCTCGCTAAATAATGAAACTACCATTATTTTGGTTTGGATTTTCCTACCTGAACTTCCATGGAATTGCTATTATAAGGAATTTGTTGCTCATTTGCTTGCCGATGTGGGTCAAGTCTTTCATTTGGATGCGACTTTCCTCTAAAAATCTAAAGGAAGTGTTTCTAAGGCCAAAGTCCAAATGGATATCATAAAGCCGCAGATCCAAAGTGTTTGGATTGGTTTTAACCAGGATGATGATATTAATGGGGAAGGTCATTGGCAAGACATACAATACGAAGACATCCCCTTCTATTGCTCTTATTTCAAGCACCAAGGTCACACTCACTTACCTTGTGATATGAAGAAGAAAGATGTAGAAAAGAAAAAACAAAAAGAGAAAGAAGAGGCCGCTAGGAAAGCTAAGGGAATCAAAGCTCCAAAACAATCTAAAGATCCAAGTATGGTCTCTTTCTCCTTTTTATATATTTATTGTATTGATTATACTAACCTACAATCACCACAAAATCTAAAGCAAGGACCACAAAACTCAATAAAGCAAGTCTCATAAAATCCAAAAGAGAAAGTCCTACAATATCCAAAAGAGCAAACTCCAAAAAATCCAAAGAATCAAGTTCCACAACAACTAGACTAAGAAAACAATGGCAAGACAAATATAATGGCAAGATAAACACAAAAGGCAGGAGATTCTCCTAAAAACTAGGTTATTGCTAATAACTTCTCTCCCTCTCTCCATGAAGACCCCATTATGCGTTCAGCCATTTCCCCTTTCCATGGCTACCCCATTATGCATGTTGCCACTCTCACTCCCTATGGCAACCCCATTATATGTGCTACCAATTATGAATTATTGGTTGAAGGAAGTGAGGATGACGGTCAGGAGGATGTTTTTGGAGGTTTGGATGATTGCCAGAAGAATCCCATAGAGCCTATTAGAAAAAGTCTTTCCCACTCAGCTACATCCAAAGCCACTAGCCCTACCCATAAGAGTCAGCCTTAGAAAGCAAAGCCAAATGCTCAAAAGAGAAAAGTGGCTTAGAATAAGAAAGTGGAATTACATGATCAGAAGATTTCTAATTTCTATTCTAAAGCTTCACCAAAAATTGTTGGACAAGGTGAAAATAGTAATCAGACTACTAGGGTTTCAGATGATCAGATCACTACGGCTATTGATATTGTGAATGTTGAGAACCAGTGTTCTACCGAAGGGGTTGGTCATTTTATTTATGATCATCCTAATGATCCTATTGATATTGATCTAATTCAGACTTTGGTTCCAAATTCAAAGGCTCAGTTAGACAGTGGAAAAGATCAGACCACTCACATTGCTACAAAACCTTCGAATCTTATATTTGCGGTGTGTAATCTGAACACTCCAAATAGTAAAGATTTTATTGATGATGAGTATATGTAAATTGTTTCAGAAGAGGAAATAAATGATATTCCTGAAGAAGGAAAAGAACAACTTGAATTCACGGATGAGCAGGGTCTTTCACCCCAAGGTACTTCTATGTTTTCACCAAGCTTTGGGACTGGTACCCCAGCAACCAGGACCATACAGAAGAAGAAACTTAAACTTCCTCATGGTTAGTACACTCATTTGGAATGCAAGGGGCATCAGGACCCTTGGTGCTTTAGAGAGACTTAAATCTCTCAAACAGATTCATAAACTTTCATTTATTACCATCCTTGAGCCTTTTTCTAATAACACACATATTAATATCTTCACTAACTACTTGAAAATGCACAAATCAATCTGTAATGACAATGAAAAAATTTGATTTTTTGGGATAATAACACTAATGGTGTTCTTCTAAGCTCGGAAGACCAATATGTGACTTGTGAGTTTAGACATTTAGCATGTGCATAGAGTTTCATTATTTTTTTTATTTATGCTAAGTGCTGAGATAATCTCCGAGTTCCTCTTTGAGATACACTTAGGCGTAGATCAGATACTACTAGTCCATGGTGTATTATTGGAGACTTCAATGTTATCACTACTCCAGAGAAGAAGCTTGGGGGTGTCTTGTATAGAATGAAAAATAGCTATGAGTTTCTTCACATGATTGAGCAATGTGAGTTGATTGACTTAGGTTATCATGGAACTACTTTTACTTGTTCCCACAGGAGAAGTCCGAATGATGTGATTTGGAAGAGGCTTGACAAGGCTATGATAAATGATAACTGGCTCTATAAAATGCCTCTCACTACACTGACACATTTGTCATTTGTAGGTTCAGATCACTGCCCTTTTCTAGTGGAGATGACTGATCGATAGGAGACTATCACCGAATATTTCAAACTTCTTCACCATTAGGTTGATAATCCGACTTTAATGGATACAGAGATACTTTGTTGGGACCATGATATTCAAGGGAATCCGATGTGGATTTTTCACCAGAAATTGAAGCGACTCAGTACTACACTTAGCAAATGATCTAAAAGTGAGTTTGGGGATATTTTTGCTCGGGTTAAAGAATTTGAATAAGCTGTCTGACTTGCAGAGGAAAAGTATATGCAAACTAACAGTGATCAATATAGATCTTCTTTACGTGTCCTAAATATTGAATACATTAGGTTCCTTAAGTTGGAAGAGTCTATCTTGAAACAAAAAACACAGTTACATTGGCTTAAATATGGAGATGCCAACACTAGCTACTTTTATGATCTTATCCAGGGTAGAAAAATATATTTTTATTCATAAAGTACAAGATGATACAGGTGCTTGGATTCAGGGTGATGCTAATATTGCTATGGCTGCTTGTAACCATTTTCAAGAGTTGTTTACAGATCAAAAATATTTTATTAGGGAAGATCTATTAACTTGCATCCTACCTCTTGTCACAAATGAGCAAAATGATACCTTGATTGCTATACCAGATTTGGAGGAGCTAAAAATGTGGTTTTCTCCATGAATCCCAACTATGCAGCAAGGCCAGATGGTATGAATGCAAATATTTTTCAAGTTTATTGGGACATCATTAAAATGGACCTCCTTGTTGTGATAAGATCTTTCTTCTTTGTACCTCTCTTCCAAAATACTTCTCACATACCTGTTTAGTTCTGATACCCAATGTGGAGTCCACAAATCACGTTTCTGAGTTCAGACCGATTAGTTTGAGTAACTTCACCAATAAGGTTATTTCAAAGTTTATTTGTCTCCATCTTTCTCCTATCCTTCCTGGTCTTATTTCTGAAAACCAATCTAGTTTTGTTAATAGGATCTCAGAGAATATCATGCTTGCTCAGGAAGTGGTTCAAGGTATTAAGAAGAAAAACATCGGAGGAAATGTGGTCATTAAGCTTGATACAGCCAAAGCTTATGATAGAGTTTCTTGGGCATACACTTGCCTCTTTCTTTAAAGAATGGGTTTTTGTGAAGTTATTATAGACATGCTTTGGAGGACTATAGCTAATAATTGGTACTCTATGATTGTGAATGGTACTAGATATGGTTTTTTCCACTCTACTAGAGGTTTAAACCAGGGTGACCCACTTGCTCTTGTCCTATTTATTTTAGACGCAGAAGTACTTTCCAGGATGATGAACAACTTATTGACAACCAGTTTTTCCATGGGTTTTATATGGAAAATAAAGGGCCTTATGTTAATCACTTTAGTTTTGCAGATGATGTCATTATTTTCACCTCTTGTAGAAAGAGATCGCTTGAGTTAGTTATGCAGACTCTCACTAACTATGAAGGATGTTCTGGTCAGCCTATTAATAGAAGTAAAAGTAATTTCATGGTCCCTACTGGTGCGCACCCTCCTACTGTTGCTTTTATTGAAGCGATCAATGGTTTTTCTCAAAAAGAATCTACAATCAATTATCTTGGGTTCCTTCTTTATATTGAGAGACAAAGGATAGTTCATTACTCTGATATTATTTCCAAAGTAACTGGTAGGATCACTGGGTGTCAGACAAAGATGCTTAGCTATGGTTGAAAGGCTACTCTTATCATGTGTGTTCTACAGTCACTTTCGATGCATCTTCTAAGCTCAATTTCTTCTCTTAAAACTAGATTTGGTGAGATTGAAAAGGTGACAACGGATTTCATTTGTGGTGCTAAAAATGGAAGGAAGAGGTATCATTGGGTTTCTTGGAGTAACTTATGCAATCCATGCGATGAAGGAGGAGTTGGTTTTAGAAAGATTCATGATATTTGCAAATGTTTAGAACTCAAGCAATGGTGGAACTTCAGAACCAAGAACTCTCTTTGGAGAGAATTTCTTTTGGCCAAATATTGTCAGGCTCCCACCTGATTTAAAAAAGATACAACAATAGAGACTCTCATAAATGGAGGAATGTCACGACTATCAGGTAGCAGGCTAAGGAGAATATTCTTTGAAAAATCAACTGTGGAAGTTCTAATTTCTGGTGGGATAATTGGCTTGGTATTGGTCCTCTAGCTACACACATAATATTGCGGAGAAGATCGGGTAGGGCTATAGTTTTGGATTTCCTTGACCATGGTTAATGAAGGATTCTTCGACTTTGGCAGCTGCTACAACATCACTTGGTTGATCTTATTATTGGCACTCATATTCAGTTTTAACCCAATAGATAGGATCAGCCTTATAGGAAGGCTATTACATCTGGTAATTTCACTTGTCCTTCAACATGGGGTGTAGTGCGAATTTCTAGACAGACCACTTTCATCAATAGAATGACTTGGAAGAAACATATTCCTTTTAAATGATCTTTTACTCTCTGGAGGGCTTTGAGTAATAAGCTTCCTATTGCATCCAGGGTTCTTGTTTTTGACTCAAAAGTGGAAACAAATTGTGTTTGTTGTCACTAGTTATAAGGATGTGCAACATGTTTTTGTTTCTAGGAATTTTGCAAATGTTGTTTGGAATTTCTTTTCTCTTACGATGGGCTTTAGACACGAAACAAAACCCCTTAGAACCCTTCTTATGCATTGGTGGACTCAGAAGGCTAGTAATGAGCCTTATCAACTATAAATCCGATCGCTCTCTATCTTTATTTGTTGGAAGTTTTGGAAGAACAGGTGCGCGGTAAAGTATGGTTCCAAATAATCTAATTTGCTAAGGGTGAAATTTTGTATAGCTAGTGATGTCTACAAGCTTTTGAAGATGACTTACCCTTGTTTTCACTGGCCTTCTGACTGGGGACATTTATGTGCTAGAGTGGAGTCGTGTATCCACGAGATCAGATTCACAAGAGTTTATTGCTCTAGACCTCTTCCTGGACTAGTAAAACTCAACACTAATAGTAGTGCTCTTGGTAACCCAGGGAGAATTAGAGCAGGAGGTATTATTAGATACTTCTATAGAGACCTCATTCATGCTTTTTCTTCCCCTTTAGGGGTCAGTACCAATAATCAAGCCGAGCTCGAAGCGGCTTGTATTGGAATAGCCTGGTGTCTTGATAATGGCTACCCAGGGGTGACTATTGAGGTTGATTCAGAGCTTTTAGTCAGCTGGATTGGGGTAGTATCACACCCCTCTGGCATCTTCATCATGCTTTTACCAGACTCCAGGACACCATACGTCAGCTTCATACCTTCTCTTGCTGTCATATCTATAGAGAGGGCAATGCAATAGCTGATGCATTGTACAAACATAGCCATACCACACTTGTTGATGTTCAGTTTACTTATATCCATGACCTGCCTATACAAATCAGAGGACTACACAGGACAGACAAGCTTGGTTTGGCAAATCTCAGACAAAGGAAGACTAAGAGAATTAAAGAACCGCCTTGATTGTTTTATGATTTGGTTTGACTACAGTGTTGGGACCACACCATACTGGCTTGGTGTTACTATTTCATCATAGCTATCCCTTGATCTACGATCTAAAGTTATTATAAAGAAAGACCTATAGGGCATATGATTTTCCTTTTCTTGTAAAGGGATAGTCTCCCTTATTTATGCTTTCCTAGTTTCTTTATATCGAGATGAGTCCTCTCTTTTAGGTTCATAGTTACTAGGAAATTTCAAGTATTGGGAATGAGTTGGCTACCCATAGTAAGATAGCCAATTTATGAACCACTATAGGATCAGAGATAAGATTTATGTCCCTCTCCTTGTATATTTATTTTTATATTTATGTTAAGGCATGGGGGTGTGTGGCTCAACCCCTGACCGCCACGATGGATGAGATCCTTAGATTAGGTCTATTTATAAAAAAAAAAAGCTTATAAAACCTCAAAATTTTCAAAACCCAACTTTTTCATAGAACTTTCCCAAAACCAACACTCGATAATAATCAAAAACGACTCGGGGCATCTAAAGGGAGGGCTAAAATAGTCATTTCACAAAAAAAATTCAAAAATGACCTTCAGGATCATTACATCATCCACCACTAAAACACAATGTTCATCCGCGAACATAAAGTAAAAGGAAGTACATGAAGTCTTAAAGAGTTGTGGATATCGAGCATGCATATCGGACTCTGCCTCCCAAGTAACCTCTCCAACTGTACAGTGCTTTCACTAAACCTTCACTGAAGCCATCTCCTTGGTCCTACGCTTATGGACCTGCCTGTCAAGAATGGTTGTGGGCTCCTCCTAAAATGTCAAATTTGGACCCAACTCCACTGAATCAAGGGAAATCACATATTACTTATCCAGAACATACTTCCGGAGAATGGAAACATAAAATACCGGATGCACATCTGACAAGATAGCTAGCAAGGCCAATCTGTATACCACCTCTCCCACTCGCACCAAAATCTCAAATGAGCCAATAAATCGAGTATTAAGCTTATCCTTCTTTCCAAACCGCATTATGCCCTTCATGGGCGACACTCGGAGCCAAATATAGTCACTCTCCATGAACTTCAAAGGTCAAACTCTCTAATCTGCATAAGTCTTATGCCTAATCTGGGCAGTCACGAGCCTATCCTAGATTATACGAACCTACTACATGGCATCTCTAAGCAAATCCGTATCTAGAGAATCTATCTCAGCTAAATCAAACTACCCGATAGGAGATCGACATCGCCTACCATACAATGCCTCGAATAGGGCCATCTGAATATTGGAGTGACAACTGTTGTTGTAGGCGAACTCCGCTAAGGGAAAATACTAATCCCATAGAGCACCAAAGTCAATAACACAGGCCCAAAACATATCCTCCAATACTTGAATCATTCGCTCGGACTGTCCGTCAGTCTGTGGATGGAAAGTTGTACTCATATATCAAGCCTAGTACCCAACCTATTTTGTAATGCCCGCTAAAAGTGACAAGTAAATAATGAACCCCGTTCTGAAATAATAGATACTGGGACACCATGAAGCCGAACAATCTAACTTATATATAGTTGGACTAGCTTCTCCGCCATGTACTTCACCCAAACCAGAATGAAAGGAGCAAACTTGGTCAGTCTGTCAACAACCACCCATATAGAATCCTAACCACCCATGATGAGAGGTAAACCCACAACAAAGTCCACGATGATCCTCTCCCACTTTCAAGTGGGAATGGGCATCCTCTGACTCACATCTCCAGGCCGTTAGTGCTCACACTTGACCTGCTGACAGGTCAAATACTTGGACATAAACTCAACTATGTCCCTTTTTATCCACACCACCAATAGTGTTGGCTAAGGTCATGGTACATCTTCGCCACACCCGGGTGAATAGAATATCTAGAATAGTGGGCCTCCTCCAGAAACAACCTAATCAAATTACCCATCTTGGGCATACAAATCCTACCCTCAATTCTCAGAACACCATCTAAATCGAGCTTAGCCTTCTTGGATTCTCCCTGTATCACCTTGTCTCGAATAAGACACAACTTCTCATAATCCCACAGTCACTCTCGAATTTGCTCAACTACTGAAGAATGTGCCTCAATGAAGGCTATAAAGCCTCCACTATCCTCAGATACCTACAAATGGATAACATTATTGGCTAATCTCTGAACATCTCTAGCCAATGACCTCCTGTCAATACTAATCACTATGAGAATACCCATACTAGAAGCCTTTCTACTCAATACATAGCCCACCACATTGGACTTCCCCGGAAGGTATAAGATAGTTATGTCATATTCGTTCAGTAGTTCAAGCCATATGTGTTCAACTGAAGATGTACTGAAGACTCCGGTGATCGGTGAACACATCACAATGCACTCCATATAAGTAATGATGCCATAACTTCAACACAAACATGACTGTCAGTAACTCTAAGTCGTGGGTAGGGTAGTTCTTCTCATGAGCCTTCAACTGTTTAGAGGCATAGGCACCTTCCTTTTCTACATTAATGCTCCACCCAAACCAACTCCAAAGGCATCACTATAAACAGTAAAGTCCACACACTCCTCAAGTAGGGTCAAAATAGGAGTTATAGTCAACAACATCTTGAGCTTTTGAAAACTCACCTAGCACTCATCAGACCAAGAAAATCTACAAACTTCTAAGTCAGTCTAGTCAAAGAAGCCTTTATGGTGGAGAAACCTTGTACAAAACATCGATAATAACCCGCCAATCCCAGAAAACTCTAGATCTCAGTGGGAGAAATAGGCCTAGTCCAACCTCTAACTGCATCAATCTTGGCCTGATCCACCCTAATACCCTCTTTAGACACCACGTGCCCTAAAAATGCGACATAATCAAGCCAAAACTCATATTTAGAGAACTTTGCATATAACTTCTACACTCTCAACTTCTGAAGCACCGATATCAAATGACAAGCATGATCCTCCTCTGTCTTAGATTATTCCAAGATATCATCAATAAATACAATCACAAAAGAGTCTAGATATGGATGAAACACCTCATTCATCAACTCTATAAATGTTGATGGAGTGTTAGTTAGCCCAAAAGACATAACCAGAAACTCATAATGGCCATAACGAATCCAAAAAATTGTCTTAAGAATATCCGACGGTCTAATCCCCAACTGATGGTACCCAAACCTCAAATCAATCTTAGAGAACAAGGTCGCTCCCTAAAGCTGGTCAAATAAATCATCTATGTAAGGAAAAGGATACTTGTTTATGACAGTCACTTTGTTCAACTGCCTATAGTCAATGCACATCCTTGTAGACCCACCATTCTTCTTCACAAACAGCACTGGTGCACCCTAAGGTGACACACTAGGGTAAATAAACCCCTTACTTAAAAATCTTATAACTGGTCCTTCAATTCCTTCAACTCTGTCAGATTCATATAATAAGGTACAATAGATATGGGCTTAGTGCCCGACTCCAAGTCAATGACAAAGTCAATATCCCTATCTGAAGGAACTCTAGGAAGATCAGTATGGAAAACATCGGCAAACTCCTTAACCACAGGAATGGACTCCATGGGAGGTGACTCAATGCTAGTATCTCGAATAAAGGCTAAATAAGATAAATATCCCCGATCGATCAATCTCGAAATGCAAAGATAGGAGATCACCTTGCTAGGATAGGAACTACTAGTACCCTTCCACTTAACTCACGAGGCACCAGAGAATGCTAAAGTCACAGTCTTAGCATAGTGATCAAGAATAACACGATAAGGCAAAATTCAATCCATACCCAACATCACATCAAAGTCTACCATCCCCAAAATGATTATGTCTGCCCTAGTATCATACCCGGCTAAATAAAAAAGATAAGATCGATACACTCAATCCACCACTAAAAGCTCACCCACAGGTGTAGAAACATAAATAGACATAGGTATACAATAATAGGCCAAATGAAAATTGAATGCAAAATAGGTAGACACATAGGAGAATGTAGATCCAAATCAAATAACATTGCTGCAGGTCGATGGCAAACTAGAATGATACCTATAATAACTGTATCAAAAGCCTCAGCCTCGAGCCTCCCTAAAAAAGCATAGCACTGAGCTCCCCTACCACTGCCAGCCTGCATGGTACCTCTATCACCTCCCTATGGAACTATAGCACCGCTAACACCCCTACCAGGAGTAAGACCACACCTACTAGTCTGAGCTCTACCTCAATCTCTAATCAGCGGTGCTGGTCCTCTGACTAGGGCTAAAGAACTAGGTTGGGGTCCCCCTTGACCCTAAGATGTGTACTACCATGAAAGATGGTCTATATATCCACAGGTGTAATAAGCTCTCCCATGTGAAAACTGTTGTGATGAACCTAAAGAACCTGCATAACCACCTCGACTTATTAGTCTTTATTATGACCCCTGATAACTTTGTCCCGAACTATAGGTCCCATGAGGTGTTTGGCCACTCTTGAAAGATGGCATAGATGTGTGAACTGGTTCTTTA
This sequence comes from Solanum dulcamara, assembly GCF_947179165.1. Lineage (NCBI taxonomy): Eukaryota > Viridiplantae > Streptophyta > Magnoliopsida > Solanales > Solanaceae > Solanum > Solanum dulcamara. The sequence goes on along the minus strand of NC_077248.1, from coordinate 14,823,788 downwards.
TGCTGGAAGGTACCACCTCCTATAAGGACCCCTACCTTCAGATAAGGTATCCAAAAACTGACTCAAATCATGAGACCTCTTGAGGTCCCCAAACTTCTCTCTCTCTATTAACTTTGCCTCCTTAGTGGCACCCATGATGGACTGGAAGAAAACCCTCTCTCGGGCAGCTCAGAACACTATTATACAGATGGAATAAGTCAATCCTTGCACAAATCTGCAAACCTACTCCATCTCATCAAGAATGACGACCATAGAATGTATCAAAAACTGATAGAAATGGGTCTCACACTCAACAACTGTGAGACTATCCTACCTCAAATTCTTGAACCGTAACCAACTCTCCTCCCTCAAACTATAAGGGATAAAATAGTCCTAAAAGACAGTAGCAAACTCATCCCAAGTAACCTACTGTGACCCCACTGGCCTGGCACTCAAATACACCCTCCACCACTCTTGAGCTGGCCCATAGAGCTGAAGTGTAGCATAACAAACTCCACGTGTCTTAGCTAAACCCACTGTCTCTAATAACTTTCTGTACATAGTCAGAAACTCATGTGCATCCTCAGTCTTCCCACCCTGAAATTGTAGTGGGTCTATCTTTAGGAACCTCTCATATCGACGCTGCTCATCGTCTATCATTGTAACTACAGGAATATACTGAGCTATCGCTTGATGTACTCCACCAACACCAATCATAGGGCCCCCAGGTCATTGACCCACCAAACCCTGGACCACGGAAGCCTCACGCTGCTCCTATATTTGTGCTCTAACTTTGGCCTGTGAACTGGTGCTGTATTTAGTTATTCATGTCTCGCTTACTGGCTAGCCACATGATCCTACCAGTATACTATTATTTTTGTGTACTAATACTACTCTTGCTCAGGGCATATTAAGACAGCTACTGATAGAGCTAGAATAGAGGACTATTAGATACTAGAGTTCAAGGGTGAGTCAATTCTTTTAGGCTGCCATGGGCTCTTCTTATTCTAGCCCTTCTTTCAAGACTCTGTCTTCATTGTTTATTTGTTTCTATGACTTTTGAGGTTGTATCCCCTTTCCTACACTTGTTGTTTTGTTTAGAATTTTTGTACTTCGACTTTCGAGTTCTAGGGGTATTTTTGCAAGATTGTAGAACTAGCAGAGTTTATGGAAACTCAACACCCTTTTCTCTTATATTTAATCCATTTAGTACCTTAAATGTCATATATCGTGCGTTAATTGTTTATTTGGATTGTAATAATGGTTCTTCCACCGAAGGGTTAGTGTGGATGTCAATCACAGCGGGTTAGAATCATCACAAAGTTGGTATAAAAGCCATAGGTTCGTTGATATCGTTGTACCAAAATGAGTCTAGTAGAGTCTTACGAAACGGTACGGAGATGTCTATACTTTTTTTTGAAAGGCTACAGGACTTTAGGAAAAGTTTCTCTATCTTCTTTTTCCTCATGCTATGACTTGATTCCAATTGGTATCTAACCTCTTTGACTCCCTTTTTCGCAGATGGTAAATACTTGATACAACGATGTTTGAACCATGGCTCCTATTGAGCCAGAAGAGGAGCAAGCCATAAGAGGACGCGGTCGAGGTAGGGGCAGAAGAGGGAGACACAACAAAGGTCGGGGAAGAGTAGTGCTTGTTAGGGGCGAGGCTCCAACTGAGGAAGTAGCAGGAGAGGAGGTCCTTCCCGCACCCCAAGATGTGCTAGAGGAAAACTTAGTGGTTGAGGAAGGAGAGACTGCAGAATAGGTGGAGGACGCCGAAGCTAGGGGTGTGCACTATTCAGATTAAACTAAAAAATCAAATTAAATTAAACCAAATTTTAATTTGGTTTGGTTTTTTGGTTTAGTTTCGGATTTAGAAAAATAAAATTGAAGAAAATTGAATTATTATATATATATATATATATATATATATATATATATATATATATATATATATTACTAATTACATATATAATATTTAGGTTAAGAATTAAAGTTATAATTAACCATTTTTATCCCCTTTTTGGGATAAATGAGTTTTATCAAGGTATTAGTAATTTATTATATTTGGATATTTAGGCCCGAGTCACTAGTCATTCTTATTTTACTAAGTATTATGTTTTAAAGTTTAACTTGTGAGTTATTTTAGAAAGTATATATAAGGAATTCAATATTATTACTTCTGATTGTATGTAATTTTTATTTTTTTTAAGAATGCAAATATAACGTTGATTATGCTATTAATTATTGACATAACCGAATAGCCGAATCGAAAAAAACCAAACCAAAAAGAGAAAAACTAAACCAAATCATTTTTTTTTGTTTGAATTGGATTACACTTTTTCAAAACTGAAAATCAAAAAATCGAAATCAAATAACACAAAACTGAACTAAAAACTGAATGCACACCCCTAGCTGGCACTAGAGCCCTTCCCACCATGCCCGCAGCACCAACTCCTGTTGTTCCCCATTTGCTGTTGCAACCCTATTGGTAGATTAGGTGGTAGGCACTAATGTCTTCTTCATACCACTTATGCGCCTAGTTATGACCGACATTGAGCATGACATGCTCACTAAGTTCCTGAAGCTTAAGCCTCCAATCTTCCATGGTTCTGAGAGTGATGATTCTTATTAGTTCATCCTTGATTGTTAAGAGAGGTTGCACAAACTGGGGATAGTACATAAGTATGGAGTAGAGTTTGTGACCTTCCAGCAATAGGGTGACGCCAAGCAGTGGTGGAAGGCATACGTGGAGTGTCGTTTATCGATGTTGCCCCCACTTACTTGGATCCAGTTCCATGCCTTGTTCCTGGAGAAATATGTGTCACGTACCTTAAGAGATCACAAGAATGATGAGTTCATAGCATTGGAGCAGGGTGATATGTCAATGGCCGCTTATGAGGCCAAATTTCATGCATTGTCCAAGTATAGTACTCAGCTGGTAACTATAGAGGATGAGGGAATCCAATTATTTGTGAAGGGTTGAACCCCGAGCTGCAGGTTTTGTCAGTTCACATGACTTCATCAGGCAAGAGTTCCAATGAGATCACTGATTTTTTGAAGAAGGTAGAGGGAGTGAGACGAGATGGGTAGGCCAAAGTTTTGGCAAAGAAGCCAAGAGTACAGGTAACTTTCAGAAATCCTATTCTAGAGGGTCAAGTAGGCCAAAAATTGCAGCCCGGTCAATTCAGTCAGCACTACCCATATTTACTGGCAGTTTTTCAGGTACTCCACAGTATCCCTCGGCCCAGGAGGTCCAATGATCTTCTTTTCGGGTAGCAGGCTATTTTTTAAGCGCAGCTGTTTTAATTATAAAGAGCCAAGGAACATCAGGAAAGAGTATTCCCACCCTCGCAAGACAGATTCAGCACCCCAGTAGGCTAGGATAGTGGAACCCACGGGCAGAGGTAGAAATGGTAGAGGACATCTATAAAGTGGGAAGAAGGAAAACCAAGAGGTCATGGAGCCGAGGTAATGGTAATGTAGGTTGAGGAGCAGCGCAGTCAGGCAGGGAGGTGGCCCGTTAGAATGACAAGGATCATTTTTATGCCTTTTCGAGCAAGCTAGAAGCTGAGGCATCTGATGCGATGATCAAAAGTACTATTTTTGTATATGACCAAATGGCTACTATTTTGTTAGATCCAGGTTCCACTTATTCATATGTGCCAGTGAGATATGCATTGGGTTTTGATGCACTTTATGATGTACTTGATGCCCCATCCATGTTTCTACCTCTGTTGGAGAGTCAGTCGTAGTCACCTATGTTTATCGTGCTTGTTTAGTTATATTTATGGGATCCCAAACTTGGGATGACTTAGTAATTTTAGACATGACTGATTTTGATGTGCTCTTAGGCATGACTTGGTTGTCCCCTTATTATGTTGTGCTTAATTATAATGCTAAGATTGTGACTCTAGAGATCCTAGGGAGGGAAAGGTTAGAGTGGAAATGAGTGTACAAACTTAAGACAGCTAAGGTCATATTCTTTCTCCAAGCTAGAAAAATGGTGGGGCAAGGGTTGTTTGGCTTATTTGGCCCATATTTTGAATATTGATGTAGAGTCCCCATCAATTGAGTCTATTTTGGTAGTGTGTGAATTTCTAGACGTGTTCCCTATAGACTTGCCTAGTATGCCTCCCGATAGAGACATAGATTTTGTATTGATTTGAGCTAGGCACTCACCCAATTTTTATTCCTCCGTACTGCATGTCTCCAATAGAATTAAGAGAGCTTAAGGCTCAAATCCAAGAACTTCTAAATAAAGGATTTATCTGTTCTAGTGCTTCTCCCTGGGGTGCTCCGATGTTATTTTTTAACAAAAAAAATGGTAGCATGTGAATGTGCATAGATTACCGACAAATGAATAAGGTCAGCATTTGAAATAACTATCTGTTGCCATGTATTGATGACTTTGTTGATTAGTTGCAAGGTGCGTCAGTGTTTTCAAAAATTGATCTCAGCTCTAGGAACCATCAATTGAAGATTAGGCCTGAGGATGTGCCCAAAACACCTTTAGAACGAGATATAGCACTATAAGTTTTAAGTAATGTCTTTTGAGCTAACCAATGCACCTGCAACCTTCATTAGTTTGATGAATGGGTTTTTCAAGCCATTCCTAGATTCTTTCGTAATTGTATTTATAGATGATATTGTGGTATTTTCAAGGAGAGAGCAAGAACATGCAGACCGTCTTTGCATTGTTCTAGGTGTTTTGGGGAAGCAGAAACTGTGTGCAAAATTTTCTAAGTGTGAATTCTAGTTGCCTTCAGTAGCCTTCTTGGTTCATGTTGTTTCAAAGGAAGGGTAATGGTAGAACCACAAAAGATTGAAGAGATTAAGGATTGGGTTTGGCCTAGCTCTGTGAATGAAGTTAGGAGTTTTGTGGGACTTGCTAGTTATTATCATCGGTTCATGAGGAACTTTGCTTCTATCGCTACCTATTTAACAAGGTTGACTAAAACAGAGGTATCCTTCGAGTGGACTGATAAATGCAAAGAGATCTTCTAAAAGCTCAAGACTCTTCTGACCACATCACCTATCTTGACCCTACCGATTGAAGGTAAATACATTATTATTTATTGTGATGCTTCTCATTCAGTTTTGGGTGATGTGTTGATATAGGAAAAAATGTTATAGCATATGCTTCACGGCAGTTGAAGGTGTATGAGAAAAACTACCCGACTCATGACTTTGAGTTGGCAGCGATAGTATTTGCTCTAAAAAATTTGGAGGCAGTATCTTTATAGTGTCAAGTGCGAGATGTATACTGACCATCAGAGTTTACAGCATGGATTCACCCAGAAAGATTTGAACTTGAGACAGTGAAGATGGATGGAATTGCTCAAAGACTATAATGTCACCATTCAGTATCATCTAGGTAAGGCTAATGTCGTAGCAGACTAATGGAGCCGAAAACCAGTTAGTATGGGCAGTCTAGCATGTTTGGGAGCTTACAAGTGGCCTCTAGCTAGAGAGATTAAGGCCTTGGAGACCAAATTCATGAGGCTAGGCATATCAGAGAAGGGTGGGGTAATAGCAGTGTTGACCCACTTTTATTGAAGAAATTAAGGCCAAGCAGTTTGAGGATGTGAACTTGAATGAGATTAGTGAAAACATTTTGACGGGCAAGGCTCAAGATTCAGTCCTTGACTCAGGTAGGGTGCTCAACTTTTGGGGAAGGATTTTTGCTCCTCAAATAGATGGTTTAATCCAGAAAGTATTATCCGATCCCAAGGTTCGAGGTACTCTATTCATCCCAAACTGACCAAGATGTATCAAGACTTGAAGCATCTGTATTAGTAGTCGGGTATGAAGAAAGACATAGCCGAATATGTAGCTAAGTGCAAGAATTTTCAGCAGGTGAAATATGAGCACCAAAGATCTGCACGTTTGCTCCAAAGGAGGCCCATTCTTGAATAGAAGTGAGAAAGGATAGCTATGGACTTTGGGGTGGGACTCCCCAAGACCTTAGGCAAGTATGATTCCATTTGGGTGGTGGTTGACAGATTGACAAAGTCAACCCACTTCATTTTGGTTAGAGTGGACTAAAATGCACAACAGTTGGCAAGAATTTATGTGAAGGAGATAGTGAGGTTGTACGAGGTGCCCCTTTCTATCAGTTCAGATCATGGTACGCAGTTTACCTTTAAATTTTAGAGAAAGTTGCATGAAGTGTTAGGCACTCAACTTACTTTTAGCACAGCCTTTCATCCACAGACAAATGGAAAGTCAGAGAGGAACATCCAAGTGCTGAAAGATATATTGAGAGAATGTGTGATGGATTTTGGGGGACATTAGGATAAGTTCTTGCCTTTGTATGAGTTCTCCTACAATAATAGTTACAACTCTAGTATGGGATGACACTATTCGAAGCTCTTTATAGGAGGGGATGTAGGTCTCTTATAGGATGGTTTGAAATTGAAGAAGTGGAGCCTTTGAGGGTGGACTTAGTGAAGCATGCTCAGGAAAAAGGTAGGAGCATCCAAGCTAAGCTTCTAGCGGCTCAAAGTCGCCAAAAAGAATATACTAACAGTAAGGTAAGGGACATGGCATTCCAGGCTGATGAGAAAATATTACTGACAGTGTCACCCATTAAGGGGGTAATGAAATTTGTTAAGAAGGGTAAACTCAGTCCTCGTTACATTGGTCCTTTTGAGATTTTTGACCGCGTAGGACTAGTGGCTTATAGATTGACTTTACCGCATAGCTTGTCAAAAGTAAATCCGATGTTTCATGTGTCAATGTTGAAGAAGTACCATGGGGATAGGGATTACATCATTAAATGGGACTCAGTCTTATTAGATAATGATCTTCAGTATGAAGAAGAGCTAGTGGTAATCTTGGATTGTGATGTACGGAAGCTAAGAACCAAAGAAATCAAGTCTGTTAAATATCAATGGAAGCATCGTCCAGTAAAGAAAGCTACTTGGGATACCGAAAAAGACATGCAGGACAAGTATCCAGTTGTTCGTTGAATCAGGTACTACTCTATCTCTATCTTAGCTTGTTTTTCCTAGTTGGTCACTCGGAGACGAGTAATGATTAAATTAGTATCTATTGTAACGACATGCCTCTGTCATTACGGGAAAGCCAATAAGAAATGAATTCGGGCCAGAAAATCTTGAGTAGTAATTTCGAAAAAAATTGAGCCTAGGTCAGACTTTGACGAATTCTGAGTTAGGAAAAGTCTAAGGTGATTCAGATTTGGATGGGGATTGAATATTTAATTTGATTGGGTAAGCTAATAGCCATAACAATATGAAGCATGTACGACTTTACAAAATCATATTCAGGCAAGTAAAATTCTTGAAATTGGACATTGTGATATGGGAGACTTGGAGACTCTTTATGAGCTCACTATCTCCGCATATTCCACCAGTGCGGGGTCGCCAGAGCGAGATGGTCCCGCTGTGGCAAGAAAGAACGTGACTTAAGTTGGGAAAAAGTCTCAAAATGATTTTATTCACCTTTACTTCATTCTTAAGGAACCAGAAGTGACATAGGGCAAATTCTTGTTGGTTTCCACCATAATTTATGCCAAAGTTAAGTAAATTACTCCCAAAACTTATAATTTAATTCCTAGAACCCATAATCTATGGGGGGTGATCATTGGGGAAGAGTTTTGGCCTGAAACTAATAGTGAAAAATAGCCCTAAATGGGGGTTAGTATCATAGATTTGGCCTAGGAGGGGAATTATGTTATAATTCATATATATTAGGCCATTGTATTGATTATTTGTATATTATTATTGTTTTTAGACCAAGAAAAAGCCGAATGAAATAGGAAAGGGAAAGCTCCTACACTTTAGAATAGTCAAGCTTGGTTTTGAGGTAGGTGATGGTTTGTTTCCTGTATGTGATTCATGTACTTGCTAAATTATTCCACTGTATACATGTGTGTATATGAATAGGGAAGAACTAAATGATCTATGTGAAATGATTACTTACTGACCATGACTTGTAATGAACCTATTCTTGGTAGATATGATAGTTTGACTATTCACTGTGATTATGGCTGACTTGTATACTTGGATCGGGTATTACGTTCCGATACATATTTGGATCGAGTGTCACGTTCCGACGCATATTTGGATTGGGTGACACATTCCCACATAACCTTGGATTGGGTGTTACATTCCCACACATAAATGAGTGGTTGTAGGTCCTATGAGAGGATCCTTCTGTGAAATTGCATGATATTGAGACTGATGAACTGCGATAATGTTGTGTACTGGTTAGGAGATGATATTGGTTAAGTCTGTTCTGTATATATGTGCTTATGGTGTTGTATTTACTTGTTCTGTAGATTGAGAGATATGTTAGTTTCTTTATCATAAGGGGGAGATAATAAGCAATCAAGAGTTGGAAATACTCCTATTAAATGTCCTTAAAGGACAGAGTCTATGACATGCATGATGTAACACCTTTAAAAAAATTAAATCTAAGACTAAGCCATCCATTATATATGTATGGGGTTGTACCGGATGATTCATAATTGTTTACATATGTGAAGGTTAATTCTTCAGTGTGAGAATAGATTTGGAGATGAATTGAGGTCATAAGAATCCTCTAGCACAAAGTTGAGATGAAAGCTTTCTTACTGATTTAGTTTCAGTAAAAGATTTTACTTAGGTCAATTTCAAATGACCATATATCTTAATATATATAAGGAGTTAGGTGGCCCATAATCTATCAAATTAAAGGTCTATGAATCTTCTTTTCAACGCCACTAAGTTTGCATCAATTGGACTTCGGAGTAAAATGTTATGCCCATTTTACTGTGCATTGTCTTGTCGCGCGCCGACCGCGCGCCCGAGACACTTTCCATGCGCTAGTATAAATGAGGTAGCAGCTACTGCCCTCTCCACACGTTTTCAGCGCGCCCGAAGCATTTTCCACATGCTATTATGAACTTGAGGCTTTTAATAAAACCCCAAAGATGTAATTCATCTTCCTAGTTCAAATATTTACCCTAAAAAGAGAAGTTCTCAAGAAACTAACTTCCTCCAAGGTTCATCCAATATCCAAGGTAAGATTTGACCATAGAATTCCATAATTTCTTTATCTTAACATCAATTAATATCTTTTGCCCATGAAATCTATAGATTTTCAAGAAAATCCACCTCTAAGGTTCAACAAAATGGATTCCTTCCATCTCTTCCTCCAAAGATCTCATCTTTCTCAAGAATTAGGAGCGTATAAGGTATGTAAGGATAATCTAAACGTTGGATTGCATTTGTCCACATGCCCTTTCACTTCTATTGGTTGAATTGAGTTTGAGTTTGAGATCCTGAGTTTCTTGAATTGAATTCTTGAATTATCTATTATCTTGTTAAGTTTCTAGTACCTATTTAAACAAGTATTGATGGTATTTATGAGTTGAGTAATTTATTTGAGATACATGTTCATGTTTTCATTCACATGAACCTTAATTGAGGATTGTATTTGATTTTATGCATAAATTGAGTTTGAAGGGACGAATTGTGATTGTCCTGACTGGATTGAGTCGAGCATGAGTTGAGTTCAAAGAGTCTTTAAAATTATTATTATTTTGATCATGATTTCATTATGCATTATTTTGAGTTGAGATTAATGGTTGTCATGTATTTAATGAAGTACAATTTTTTAAATTGAGTCTTTGCATGTTTTAAAAGATTTAAAAGAATTGAGTGTTGAGTCTCAATGAGTTGATTTGAAGGAGTCTAAAGATTCAAGATGATATTGAGTTTTGAAAAGAGTCCAATGACACTAGTCGAATGGTTTGATTGAACTAATTGATTTGAGTTAATCGAAGGGATTGATTGGAGTCTTATAAGCATATTGAGTCTTGGAAGGAGTATCGAACACTAAATTGGATGAGAGTAAATAACAACTTAAATTCAATAAACTTGTAGCCAGCGTAGGTGAGGATTGAACCTAAAATCGGATGTTTCCCTTTTTGTCCCAAAAGAGGACTTGATTTGATTGATTGTGGATCCAAAATTGGTTGATTCGTCCCCTATCTTGGCAAAGTATCGGACGGATGTGGCAACAACGTTGGCTCGTTATACATCACCGACTCATAGATGATGGATGTCGGACTAGAGAAACTCTCAAATAGTGCATGATAGTATATGATATGATCTGATTGAGTTGCATATTACTGAGTTCTTCTTAAAACATAGTTTTACTTTCAAACTTGTGCTATTTTACTGAGTTGAGTTATTATCCTGAGTCGAGTTATCTGAGTTGAGTATCTCTTGAGCTTATTCTATCTTGATGATTATTATTTTCCTATCGTTTTACATATTCGTACATTCCGTGTACTAATACCATTTGGCCTACATCGTTTCATGATGCAAATACAGGTGATAAAGATCATCAACAAATGTATCGTTGAGGATCATTCTACTTTCAGTTATTGGTGAGTCCTCCCTGCATTTAGAGGATATCATTTATATTTTCCTTCTTTGGAGTTTAGTAATTTCTATTTCTTGAGGTAGTCATGAACTTGTCATTGGCACCATCTAGTTGAATAGTATAGATGCTTCATAGACTAGACAGTGATAGATTTAGAGTTGATGTTTCTATTTTTTGGATTTGTTTTCTTTAAAACTATTATCCTTTGAGTTGACTTGGGCCATTTTGGTTAAAGTTATTCTTCTAATATGGAATGATTTAGATTGTTGATTGAGATAGTCTACTAAGATGTATTTTTCTATCAAATTAAGTCTCCCGCTAAGTAAGTGAATGTGTGAGTAGGCCAAGTGGTTCGCTTGGGAGCCAACAATGATTTTTGAGTGTCAGCACTTTTAAGGTACCCTCCCGAGGAGTGACACATGATGCATGATAGACTAATCGGTTCTAAATAAAATAATCCTTAAAAACGAGGGAGGAACAAAGGATCAAGATATCATAATAAAGAGGCAATATGATTTTGAAGAGCCTATGATATAACAATGCATGAACCTCATGCGAGGGGGTAGGTACGTATCTTAAAATAATAAAGTGATGAGGTCTCAATAAGTTATGTCATACTGTGAATCGATATAAAATGATATATCATCGATGATATTTTTGATACAATATAGCGCACTATTGTAAAAGATTATAAATATCTGAATTCTATGATCTATTAAAATATGCTGATGTAGAAATGTTTATCAAGTGAAAGGTTGAATGATGCATCTTGGTAAGTGTAAAGCTTATTTGACTTGCTATCTCGACACTAGAAGATGTCATGCATTTATTATTGAATATTGTCATTTGACAAAATTGATATGAAATTATTTGATGGATTCAAAATACATAAAGCATATACAAATTTTTGAAAAACTTATTTATAATTCTCATATGGATTAAATTAATCAAGAATCTTTTGTATTGTTATGCAAGTTGATGACTTGAATTGCAACTCTTGAAGAGTTTTCAAAATACAATTGATTATTTGCTTAAAGAAGTTGAAGTGAGGAACTTGCAGAATTCTTTGATCCATAAGGGATAATTCATAAAAAAAGATAAAATGAAGAAATTTCGCCAAAGTTTTTCTACACACTTGAGCTCCCAAGAACGGTGATATCAACGTGTAACAAATTTGTTCAAGCTATAATATGGATGATTGTTCAAGAAATAATATGACAGATTTATTTATCAAGTCTCTACAAACTACAATTTTTGAGAAGATGGTGCACAAGCTTGAAATTCGAAGATTCAAGTATTTGGATTGATGTTCTTATTATGGAGAGTTAATATGCAACGTACTCGTTTTTTCTCACGAGATTTTATCCCACTGATTTTTTTTTATAAAGTTTTTAATAAAGCAGCCGAAATGCTTATTATTAGATATGTAAACTCTTTTTTCTTTCACTTACATTATTTCCTACTGAATTTTATCTTGTAAAATTTTAACGAGATACATAATCTATCAAATACACATTCAAATCTTTCCATCTCTAATACTCAAGAAATCTTCTGTTTTCTCCCCCATTTTCTTTCCTCTTGTTTTATATTGTTTCATAACAATTTAATTGTTTTATAAAGGACCAAAATTATAATAATAATGTGCTGGACAGATTAACAACAAATTAGGAGCACAACTCCTACTAGCACGTAATTTGCTGTGTGTTTATATTAATCAACCAGTTAACCCAAGAAAAATTCATAACCAAATATTTTTAGTTAGATTCTATTTCTAAATTTATTATTACTAATTTTTTGTTCTTCCATTTCTTGCTTATATTCCTCTTCTTTGCAGAATCCTATTTCCTTTTTTACCTACGATTTCTTGAAGAGTTCTTCACTGTGATACAAGAAAATCATTTAATTTTTGCAAAAATTGTGACGGAAGATTGGGCTAAAATAATCAAAGTTCCCTTTTAACCTTTCCCAATTTTATGAATTAGGGCTTCTGAAAGATGATGAAAATCTGGTTACCGGACTGTCTGATCGCCGATTAATCGGCGACCTTGTTCGGTGTTCGATTTTGTATGGAAACTCGGAGCCGGAAACGGACGGAGGCCACGTCATCAGCGCCTTCTGCTTCTTCTTCTTTGTCTTCTTCCTCTGGTCCCACCACACGCGCTGTCAAGAGAGCTCGTCTCACCACACGCGCCGCCTCAAACTCGATCTCAACTCGTTCCGTAGTCACAAATCGTTCGCAAGTCCCACTTCCGATGGACTCCACGAATGAGTCTTCCGGGTCGGGCACCCGAATCCGCCGGGGAAAGAATCACGGGTCGGATAAAAATAATCCAGAGAAGGGTAAGGAAAAAGAACACGAAATTAGGGATAGAGACAGAGATATCGGTTTGGACATGGATACTGATGGGGGTGATGAAGATGATAATGAAAGTGAAGGTGGTGCTGGGGTTTTGCACCATAATTTGACTTCAGCAAGTAGTGCACTTCAAGGATTGTTGAGAAAATTGGGTGCTGGTTTGGATGATTTACTGCCGAGTTCAGCAATGGTGTCCACTTCCTCGTCGCAACAGAACGGGCGTCTGAAGAAGATTTTATCGGGCTTGAGAGCTGATGGGGAAGAAGGGAAACAAATAGAGGCATTGACGCAGCTTTGTGTGATGCTTTCCATTGGAACAGAAGACTCGTTGAGCACTTTTTCAGTGGACTCTTTTGTACCTGTGCTGGTGGGGTTGCTTAATCATATGAGTAATCCTGATACTATGCTTCTCGCAGCTAGGGCGTTAACCCATTTGGTTGATGTTCTGCCATCTTCTTGTGCTGCTGTTGTGCATTATGGAGCGATTTCATGTTTTGTAGCTCGGCTGCTCACGATCGAATACGTGGACTTAGCTGAACAGGTGAAAAAGTTATTCCTTTGTGCCAAAGGGAATTGATTTCAGTGTATATTCTAATTACTGCGACTCTCTAGAATTGGGCCTTGTACTCAACAGCAATAATTGCATCTCAATCTGAAACTAGTTGGGGTTGGTTATGTGAATCATTCCATTTGGACTCATTTCATTCCAATGCTCAATAATTTGTATGTTTATGATAACATTAAGAGTTCTCTAGAAGTAGAATTCTCCATATAACATCCCTGCTAAGGGAATACGCCTTATAAGTGCTGCAGTTTGCTTAATATTGGCATTATGGAAATTTTAAGTTATGATGCTAATGTTTAGCTTTAACAGTCTCTACAAGCTTTAAAGAAGATATCTCAGGAAGATCCAACTGCCTGTTTGCGAGCAGGTGCACTCATGGCTGTGCTTTCGTATCTCGATTTCTTTTCCACTGGTGTTCAGGTAGCGAAGCTAATAAATTGTAAATGATTTTATTGACATAAGCCATTGATAGTTCCATTGATAGGTTGAATCTCATTCTGATCTTTTTGTCATTCTCCCATAGAGAGTAGCATTAGCAACTGCTGCTAATATGTGCAAGAAGCTGCCTTCGGATGCTGCTGACTTTGTGATGGAAGCTGTTCCATTGTTGACGAATCTCCTTCAGTATCATGATGCAAAGGTGAGATCATCATCACGTCCTAACAAAATCACAGGGAGATTTGTCAATTTTTTTGGGCTAAGTAAACTTATTTCCGTCCTTTTCGCTTCCTCAATTTGGTTAAGCCTTCTCTCTTTATCATTTTATTTCTTGGTGCTTGGATGTGTGTTTAGGTATTAGAGCATGCTTCTATCTGCTTGACCCGGATTGCTGAAGCATTTGCATTATCTCCAGAGAAGCTAGATGAACTCTGTAATCACGGACTTGTCACACAGGCTGCCTCCCTCATCTCAACCAGTAATTCTGGAGGTGGTCAGGCTTCACTCAGCACGGAAACTTACACAGTAAGTTCAGTTCTTGAATGTGTTGATCGTTTACACAGGGCTGTATTATGACTTGATTAGGTTTTCAGGGCTTGATCCGGCTTCTTTGTACGTGTGCCAGTGGCTCTCCATTAGGGGCTAAAACCTTGATGATGCTTGGTATCAGTGGGATCCTCAAGGACATTTTATCAGCCTCTGTCTCTATTTCACCTGCCTTGAGCAGACCTGCGGAGCAGGTTTGTGTGATAGTTTTAATTTTCGCAATCCACTGCTCGCTGTGTTTGTTAATATTGCCATAAGGGTGTGTTCAAGAGTATCAGAAAAAAGAAATATGAATTTTACTAAATTATAGAAATATTGGAACTATTGCATATTGAATATTGGATATTTGTGGCATGAGGAGACAGGATTAGATATTCTATGCATTTTCACGTGGATAAATGGAAGTGGACAATAACTGGGGGTTGAGCTTTAGTTTGTGGAATTAATTTTAGAAAACAGTAGGAGTCCTTTTGTGTTCTGTTTCTCTGTCTTTACTTTGTATTCCCCCAAGGAATAGATGTTCTACAAAAATACCGAGAAATTGCTGGAGTTTTTCTTGAGGGAATTAAAAGTACAGTCAAACTTTGCATGAAGAAAGTGTAATAAGATGATTGATACCGCACTCCATGTGATATTTATTAGCGGGGTCAGCCTTTTCTGTCAAAACAATGTTAGTAAGGCCATGGTGTGTCTCTGTCTAGAATGAAACACCTTAGTCCAGAATGTTTTTTTCACAATTGATAATAATGAGGATCTAGGTAGTTCGTTAACACTCAAAGGTGTATTTCTTTTTCTGCTCAGTTGTTACACTTCCATGGCAGCCCTGAGAACTTTCCTACTATTAGGCTGGGTAATTTTTGTTTGTGGGAATATTATTCATGTAATTTGCATGACACATAATCAAACAACTAGTTGAATTCAACCTCTTTCTGTAGCCACTTTCTGGGCATTGTGGTTCTTGCTTTTATGATAAATCCAAAATGCACATTTTTCTTGTTGTAGATTTTTGAGATTGTGAATTTGGCAAATGAACTACTTCCTCCGCTGCCTCAAGGAACCATCTCTCTTCCCGTCAGCACAAATTTGTTCATTAGAGGTCCTTTTATGAGGAAATCCTCTGCTAGTGGTTCTAGCAAACAGGAGGATCTGAATGCATCTTCTCAGGAGGTATCAGCTCGTGAGAAGCTATTGAATGATCAACCTGAACTTCTGCAACAATTTGGAACCGATCTCCTTCCTGTTCTGATCCAGGTTAGTAGTATAACTCTATGGATATATTACTCTCACCACCTTACCATAGTGGACAGACATTAGAGATGTGACTTGCTCGTTTTGCTGATCAGACATACGGATCCAGTGTAAATACAGCAGCACGCCACAAATGCCTCTCAGTTATTGGAAAACTTATGTATTTCAGTAATGCAGATATGATTCAGTGTTTAGTTAATGACACTAACTTGTCAAGGTATGTTGGGACCAAATTAAAGCTTGGTATTATTCTTCAACATTTGGCCAGTGGAAGCAATGTTTATCAATAGGACAATATTTCTTTCAATGATATTTTTCTCAGTGCGAGTTCCGAATGTAATGGTTGAATGTAATGTCTTAATAGTTTCTTGGCTGGGGTTTTGGCGTGGAAGGATCCCCAAGTATTGGTGCCCGCTCTTCAAATAGCAGAGATTCTAATGGAGAAGCTCCCTGGAGTTTTTGGCAAGATGTTTGTCCGGGAAGGTGTTGTTCATGCTGTAGATGCCTTGATGTTGTCTGGTTCTCATGTTTCTGCTCCTCCCCAGCCAACACGTGCTGAGAAGGAGAAACATAATCGACGCCGTAGCACTAATTCCAATACAGATGCAACTTCTGTTGAAGATCCTACTACTCCAGTTCCAAGTACTGGATCTCTGCCAAATTCAATGGAAATTCCGACTGTCAATTCTAGCCTTCGGATGTCGGTCAGTACATGTGCAAAAGCTTTCAAGGATAAATACTTCCCTTCAGATTCTGAGGCCGCTGAAGCTGGTGCCACAGATGATCTTATACGATTGAAAAATCTCTGCATGAAGTTGAATGCTGGTATTGATGAGCAGATAGCTAAACCTAAAGGAAAATCCAAAGCATTTGGTCCTCAGCTTGGGGATAGTTCTGTTGGAAAGGAAGAAAATTTGGCTGAAGTGATAGCTTCCATGATGGGGGAACTCAGCAAAGGGGATGGTGTTTCAACTTTTGAGTTCATTGGAAGTGGAGTTGTTGCTTCTTTGCTGAAATATTTTACATTTGCATACCTTTCTAAGGAAAGAATCTCTGATACTAGTATGTCTAGGCTTCGACAACAAGCAATCAGAAGATACAAGTCTTTTATTGCAGTTGCCCTTCCTGCTGGTGTTGATGGTGGAAGTATGGTTCCCATGACTGTTCTGGTCCAAAAGCTTCAAAATGCTCTATGTTCATTGGAGCGTTTTCCTGTTGTGCTGAGTCATAGTTCCAGATCATCGACTGGAAATGCACGTCTTTCTTCAGGTTTAAGTATTTTGTCTCAGCCATTTAAGCTGCGCCTTTGCAGAGCTCAAGGAGAGAAAACCCTCCGTGACTACTCTTCAAATGTTTTACTGATTGATCCTTTGGCAAGTTTAGTAGCTATTGAAGAATTCCTCTGGGCCCGAGTTGAGCGACCAGAGACTGGACAGAAAGCCTCTGCTTCTGCAGGAAACTCTGGGTCTGGGACTATACCTGCAGGAGGCAGTGCGTTATCTCCATCTATGTCCACTCCTGCCTCTGCATCTCGTCGTCATTCTGCTCGATCTAGGTCAGCAGTTAATATTAATGACAGTGATGGAAGCTCTTCAAAGGGCAAAGGTAAAGCGGTTTTAAAGCCTCCTCAAAAAGATGGCAGAGGAATTCAATCAAGAAATCCTTCTAGAATAAGAGCTGCCTTGGCGAAGGCCTTAACAGAGGAGGAACCTGTTAACGGGGACTCTAGTTCAGAGGTAATTTTGTTCACTTTATTATGGTTGTTATGCTCTGTATGTATGTATATTGAAGATGTTTGGCTTAGTAGTTGCTTGAGTTCACTTGGATTGAAGGAGTAATCTTGTACGGTTCTCAAATTTAACCTCAAGAGTTTAGAGCCATTAATTTTAGATTTCTTATTTTCTACTTTTTTCTCTTCGTGTCAACTATTTGTTGGTGAAATAGGATGATTGTTTAAAACAAGAAAGATAACACGGAACTTGTGAAGGTACCTCAAGTGTTTAGAGCCATTAATTTTAGATTTCTTATTTTCTACTTTTTTTCTCTACGTGTCAACTATTTGTTGGTGAAATAGGATGATTGTTTAAAACAAGAAAGATAACACGGAACTTGTGAAGGTATCCACCACATTAGTCCCTCTTATAATAGTATAACACTGATCAAGCCAGCAACAACAACAACATGCCCAGTGAAATCCCACTAAGTGGTGGGGTCTGGGAGGGTAGAGTGTACGCAAACCTTACTACTACTTCGATGAGGTAGGGGGGATATTTTCGAAAGACTCTTAACTCAAGTGAATCAAACCGAAGCAATAGAAGAGCAAAACAATGAAGAAAGCAATGTAGAAAACATAGCAGTTAATAAGAAAACTAGTGTACAATCGACAATAGAAGCAATAACAACAATAAAATAGTATGGGAAGTGAAACACAATAAACAACACATGGCTATAGATAATCAATAGCAAGAACTACAAGTTTATGACTATTGACTAGTGCTATGACATGCACTAAGAAGTCTAAACCCTTGCAAGGAAAAACCCACTCTACCCCTACTAACCTTTTATCCTAATACGTGACCTCCACTTCTTCCTATGTAGAGTTATGTCATTGGTAATATAAAGTTGTGCCATGTCCTATCTAATCACTTCTCTCCAATACTTCATCGGCCTACCTCTACCCCTTCATGCACCCACTACAACCAGCCTCTCGCACCTCCTTATTGGGGCGTCTGCGCACATTCTCTTCACATGTTCAAACCATCTTAGTCTCACTTCTCTCATTTTGTCCACCACAGAGGCCACTCTCACCTTCTCTTTGATAACCTCATTTATGATCTTTTCTCTCCTAGTGTGACCACACATTCATTTAAAAATCCTCAGCTGCGCAACGTGCATTTTCTGAACATGTGAGTTCTTGATTGGCCATTAATCCACCCCATATAATAAGGACGGTCTAACCACCACTCTATAGAACTTACCTTTAAGTTTAAGTGGTACACTCTTATCACACAAGACTCCAGAGGAAAACCTCCATTTCATCCATGCCACTCCAATGCGATATGTGACATCATCGTCGATATCCCCACTTCCCTGGATTACAGACCCATGATACATAAAACTCTCTCTTAGGAATAGTCTGTGCGGTAAGCCTCACTTCCACATCTGCTTTGTCCAACGCAACGCTGAATTTGCACTCCAAATATTTTATTTTGGTCATGCTCAATCTGAACCCTTTGGACTCCAGAGTTTGTCTCCAAATTTCCAAAATCACACTAACTCTGTTCCGCATCTCATCAATCAATACTATGTCGTCCGCAAATAACATACACCATGGAACCTTCTCTTGAATAGACTGTGCCAACTCATCCATCACCAAGGCAAATAGGAAAGGGCTAAGAACTGATCCCTAGTGCAGCCCTATCTTAACTGGGAAGTGTTCTGAGTCTCCTCCAACTGTTCTAATCCGAGTCTTGGTTCCACCACCGTACATGTTCTTTATCATTCTAATATAAACCATTGGGCACCTCTAGCCTCCAAGCACCGAAAGTTTAAAAAGGAATTGAGTGAACATCATTCCTCGGTACTTTGTCATAGGCCTTTTCAAGGTCATGAACACCATATGTAGCTCCCTCTTCATTTTCCTATATTTCTCTACTAGTCTTCGCATGAGATGGATGACTTTAATAGTCGATCGTCCCAGCATGAATATAAATTAATTCTCAAAAATGGACACCTCTCGTCTCAGCCTCATCTCCACCACTCTCTCCCAAACCTTCATAATGTGGCTTAGCAATTTGATACCCTTGTAGTTGTTACAGTTTTGGATATCATCTTTGTTCTTATACCATGGAACTATTGTACTCCACCTCCCTTCGTCAAGCATTTTTGCCTTCTTAAAAATAACATTAAACAACCCTGGTAACCACTCCATACCTGCCTTGTCCATGCTCTTCCAAAATTCCACCGGAATCTCATCGGGTCCGGTCACTCTTCCCCTACTCATCCTACTAATATCACGTTTAACTTCCTCAACCCTAAAACACTTACAGTACCCTACTCTGTGGAATTTACCTTCAAATTTTGGTGGTACCTTTTTATCACACAAGACTGAAGGAATCTAACATTTAGTTTAATAACTGAAACTTCCTCAAGTTAGTGTAATATCTTTAATTTCTCTCTAAAATTCTTGACATAATTAGCTTGTTGAAGGGGATCAAATTATTTTGTTGATCATACCTGTTGCGTTATTGAAAATTTGAGTTTTCCAGATGAAGCAAAGATATTTATGGGAAATCTTGATTCTTTTTGCTGGTGTCCTTGCTTACATTTTTTATCTACTAAAGTAGGGTTAATGGATTTTATGTCCACCTGAATGCTGACATTTTGCTGCTTGTTCTCATGCCAAGGATGACGGGCTGCATCCTTCTCTCATTGAACTTGACGATGCTTTGGTGATTGAGGACGATATGTCCGACGAAGATGAAGACGACCATGATGATGTATGTTGTTAGATTTCTCTATTTCTTTTGTTCTTTCTATTTTTCTTATTTTTGGTTTAACTTGTTTAAATGGTATTAACTTGATCTCCATCTTTAAGGGTTCAAAGTCTTCTTGAACACTGTTAGGCAAAGGAAATTACTTTAGATTAAAAGCTGCATCAGTGTTCTAAGCTTTTGATTTACTGATTCTTAAAGATGCATCAGTGTCAACTAATGAAATTAACTTTTCCCTTTAGTGCTAGGAGTATAACTAGAAGTAGATAATTTTTTAAAATGGTGGCCATGGGGAACTAACCCCTGGGCTGTTTTAATTGGGTTGGAAAAAAGAAAAGTCTTCCCAGATGAGTCGAAATCATTTGGTGATTATTTCCCATTTGTCCAAGCCTTGGTGGATAGAGTTATCCGGTACATGTATTGGTGAGAGGTAGCGAGTACTTCGTGGAATTAGTTGAGGTGTGTGCAAGTTGTGGCTTGGACACAACGGTTATTAGAAAAAAGAAAAGCCTGATGAAAAAGATTGTATTAGAAAACAAACATGAGCTCAGTGTGATTGTGGATTAGGATTCAAGTAAAGAATGGGACTTGGTCTGGGGTAGTATGTGGTGTTTCCATCAAAGGGATTTTTGGTTTGGTGTTCTCTTAATATAGGATAAATATGTTCTATTATAGCAAGGAGTTTTTGAGAAATGGAATTGTGAAAGCTCTTACGTTGAGGAAATCATGAGGGATAATTAAGCAGGGACTATGGATGGGTGTGGGCAAACTTTTGTCCTACATTTGATTCTTGAATTAAGCATGGATTTGACAATGAAATAATTTTTTTTGGCACAATCAAAGTCTTTCCCTTATATTTTGTAACTGAAAGTGTTTGAACGGTGAAATGAGTAAGATTTCCTTTGAGGGGAGGGATTGGGGAAGATATGAATTGAATATTTCAAAAAGGCATCTATTTATGAACTGCTTTTTTCCCTGGGGCAGGAGAGGGGGAGGGAGGGGTTATACTTTCTTTCCCGTATATGCATAATTTTATCCTTTTCTTGATGTATCACTCTGAAAAGCTCTTTCAGTGTTAGATATAGATGGTGCAAATATTGTATTAGTGACATTCTTATTTTTTCTCCCCATTTTCCAGGTGCTGAGGGATGATCGTCTTCCTCTTCCTGTCTGCATGGCAGATGAAGTGCATGATGTTAAATTGGGAGACTCTTCGGAGGATAGCCCTCTTGCACAGACACCAACTGGTAGCAATACAAATGCTGGTGGTGGTTCTAGGAGCAGAATTGCTTCTGCTCGGGGATCTGATTCCGTTGTGTTCAGAAGTAGGAATTCCTATGGTTCAAGGGGCGCAATGTCATTTGCTGCTGCTGCTGCCATGGCTGGTCTTTCATCTGCTAGTGGTAGAGGTGTGAGAGGCGCCAGAGATCGGCACGGGCATCCTCTACTCGGCTCTGGTGATCCACCAAAACTAATATTTTCTGTTGGTGGGAAGCCGCTTAATAGGCACTTGACTATCTACCAGGCTATCCAGCGGCAGCTTGTTCTAGACGAGGATGATGATGAGAGATATGGTGGCAATGATTTTGTATCTAGTGACGGAAGCAGGGTTTGGAGTGATATTTACACCATCACATACCAAAGGGCAGACAACCCAGCTGAGAGGCCGATGAATGGGTCTGGGAGTTCAAGTTCCAAGTCTGCGAAAACCAGTTCTTCGACAAGTTCCAGTGCTGATCCTTCATTGCTTCGAGCATCATTGTTAGATAGTATATTGCAGGGAGAACTTCCTTGTGATCTGGAGAAAAGTAACCCTACTTACAGTATTTTGTACCTCTTACGTGTATTGGAGGCGCTGAATCAGCTTGCCCCCCGTTTGCGAGTCCTGTCCATGATTGACGATTTCTCTGAAGGAAAAATTTCCAGTCTAGATGAGCTCAGTACTACGGGTATCAAAATTCCTTCTGAGGAATTTGTCAATAGTAAGCTCACTCCGAAATTGGCACGACAGATCCAGGATGCTCTTGCACTTTGTAGTGGGTCTCTTCCAGCTTGGTGTTGCCAGTTGACCAATGCCTGCCCATTTCTTTTTCCATTTGAGACTCGGCGCCAGTACTTCTATTCAACTGCTTTTGGGTTGTCACGTGCTTTATATAGGCTGCAGCAACAGCAAGGTGCTGATGGTAATGGATCTACTCATGAGAGAGCAGTTAGGGTTGGTAGATTACAGCGCCAGAAAGTTCGTGTCTCAAGGAACCGCATTCTGGATTCTGCTGCAAAAGTAATGGAGATGTACTCTAGCCAAAAAGCTGTTCTTGAAGTTGAATATTTTGGTGAAGTTGGTACTGGCCTGGGTCCTACACTGGAGTTTTATACCCTCATAAGTCACGATCTACAAAAACTTGGACTTGGAATGTGGAGATCAGGTTTATCATCAACGTCAAATGGACATTCTATGGAAGTTCATATAGATAATAAATTAAGTGGGGGTGATAGAGATCTTGTCCAAGCACCTCTTGGATTATTCCCACGTCCCTGGTCACCACATACTGGTACTGTTGATGGAGGTCAATTCTATAAGGCAATTGAATATTTCCGCTTGCTTGGACGTGTTATGGCGAAAGCTCTTCAAGATGGACGGCTTTTGGACCTTCCACTGTCCATGGCCTTCTATAAGCTTGTTCTTGGCCAAGTAAGCTCCCCTGCTCTTCATTACACACTTGTCCTCTGTGATCAGTTGTTGCACCCGCCGGTGCATCTTATCTTTTCCGCTAACGGTTCTAACTTGAAACACTTCAGGAACTTGATTTGTACGATATTCTTTCTTTTGACGCCGAACTGGGGAAGACTTTGCAAGAGTTGCAAGCTCTTGTCAGTCGAAAGCAATATATAGAATCAATAGAAGATCAGAACCTAGACAAATCTTCTGACATGCGTTTCCGTGGGACTCCAGTTGAGGATCTTTGTTTAGATTTCACACTTCCTGGCTATCCTGAATATGTTCTTAAAGCAGGCGATGAGAATGTGAGCCGCGATATCTTGGATTTTCTTTGATTTTTTTTTGTTTCTTCGTTTTTTATTTTTAGTATTTGACTGATGAAGTCCTTCAATTGCATGAGTTTCCATTAATATTTCTATTAATACCTTAAATGGAATTCGCAGGTGGATCTCAGTAACTTGGAGGAATACATTTCTTTGGTAGTTGATGCTACTGTCAAGACTGGAATCAGGCAGCAAATGGAGGCCTTTAGATCTGGCTTCAATCAGGTTTGCTGCTTGAGGATATTTTTTCTAGAGAACTTAAAAGAGCCAGATGATCTTTTGGGTTAAAAAAGCGTAGTGGGACAATCTGACAGTTTCCTTATTCAGATTATTGTTTCTTTATTAATGCGTTAGCAATTTAGATACACCTGGAGATAATTTTATATCTAATAATAAATAACTTTTAGCCTTCACAACTTTCAGGTTTTCGACTATTCAACTCTACAAATATTCTCTCCTTCAGAGCTGGACTATCTATTATGTGGCCGTAGAGAGCTGTGGAAGGTAATATCTGTTCTCATGAATCTGCTCATTATGAAAAGACCTACTTATCCTGTATTTGGTTGAATGTATTATATTCTTTTTGTGATGCAGCCTGAGACACTAGTAGATCACATTAAATTCGATCATGGGTACACATCCAAGAGCCCTCCCATTATTCACGTAAGTTTTTGTTCTTCAGCTGTTGGTGAAAGTAAACTGCCTGAAACAGTGACGATTTGCTGTTCTTCATCATTCACTTCTATTTGTTTCAAGTTGATGACTTGTAATAAATTCTTCTTCTCAGTTACTAGAGATTATGGGAGAGTTCACACCTGAGCAGCAACAAGCATTCTGTCAGTTTGTCACTGGTGCTCCCCGGCTCGCCACAGGTGGTCTTGCTGCTTTGAATCCTAAGTTGACAATTGTGAGGAAGGTATGGCTGTAGCTAAAATTTAAGTGTGCCTATTTGCTCCATCTCTTTATTTCAGTGACTGACCATACCATTCATATCTTTGGAACAGCATTCATCCAGTGCTGGCAATGCAGCTCACAACAGTAATGCTCCATTAGAATCTGCAGATGAAGACCTACCCAGTGTGATGACATGTGCTAATTACTTGAAACTCCCTCCCTATTCTACTAAGGTAGAGTTTCTCTAATTACTATAGGCGCATGTTGTACTTCCCTTTTGTCAATCAATTCTTTATTTTCCCCAAGTTAAGCGTTATTTCACTCCGCAGGAGATCATGTGCAAGAAGATACTCTATGCCATTAATGAAGGTCAAGGATCATTTGATTTGTCGTAAGTCAAAGTGACTAATAGACTTGTTTATACAACTCGAGAGAATTGGTGCTTCTGGTCATTGATAATGGTGACGTCAACCATCATCTTCAAACTAACAATAGTAAGGTCTGTAAGCATCTGGAGGCATTGATATGATTCTCTGTCTACTCGTTTCTGCAACCTTTATTATTTAATTAGGATTGTTTCATCAGGTTTCAGTTTTCAGTTTTCAGGTAAGTTATTTAAGATTGCATATCAAATGTTTGTTTGTTGTCTAAAACATTGTAATTTAGCTTGCTGATTTACGTGCCTTGAACGTAGTATTGCTTCATTAAAAAAATTTAAGTGTTGCTGCCTGCTTTTTGGCCTTTTAATTTCACAGCTGACATGGAAGCCTTGTTCAAGATTTCTCCGGGGTTCTTTCTGCTGCTGTGAAGCTTGTTCAAGTTTTCTGCCGGAGTTCCTTCTGTTGTAAATGTTAGTAAATACGTAGCAAGATTCTCCTTTCATTTTTGATTTATTAAGTTGGTGAAGTACATTAGTGTAAGGTCACAATGTTGCCTTCTTCCCTTTGCTTCTCTTAGATTTAAAATTATACACCTTTGGCATTTTAGCTTATTTTTAATACATTATAATAAATTCCACCGAGTCCGACGCATTTCATGTTCCTTGTGTACTGCTTCTCCAAAAATGATTGTTTTGAAGTATGCTGAAGTTTTCATCTTTAATTGTAAAAAAAAAAAAGAAAAGGCCAGCTTGATTAGATGTAGTTCTTTTGAGAGAGTTGTGGTAGTATTGGGATCTATTAAAGAATCGAACCCACACCATTTTCTTTTAATTCTTGTGTTTGGTATCTTGAAATTTACAGAGATGTGATCCTACAGCATTTTTCAAAAAAATATAAAGTTGATCTTGTGTTTGGGTTTAAAGATAGAAACCAGTGAGCTTGTTTAGATTCTGAAATAGACTTCACTACTTATCATATGACAATTGTATTTGATCAATGAATAATGATCGGAAAGGGGTTAAAAATACCTTTGGACTATCCGAAAAGGTTTAAATATACTCCTTATTCATTTATTGGGCTAAAAATATTCCTCAGTCAACCTTTTTAGCATACTATTACCCTTATAACTAACAAAATTTTATTTTTGTTATAAAATAAACTAATTTAGCAAAATAAGCAGAAAGTAAGAGAAAATAGAAAGGAGCAGATGAGAGAATTTCATTTATTCTGTGTGCCCATTTTCATTGCCAAAATATGGCAATTTATAGCCAAAGAAAGGAGAACAAGTTGTGGACAACTTGCCTAGTGGGCTCCACTACATCAACTTGCCCACTACATGGACATCAACTACATATCCTTTCATAACTTTACAAGAAACAATATAAATAGTTATTTTGAACACCCATAAATGTTGTGCCTCATTAAAATTTTACTAGAAAAAACTTAGTGAAAAAAAACCCAGTGAAGGAAAAAGAGTACACACATCTGGTAATACGCCTTGAGTGTTGCCTCATTAAAAACCTTATCAGAAAAACCTAGTGGGACAAAACTTTGGCTAAGAAAAAAAAATACAGTGCATATTATACTTCCCCTGATGAAAACTTCATTTGATATTTTTGAGACGACGCATTTCGATCTTATATCCTAGCTTCTCAAAAGTTGATGTTGGTAATGCCTTTGTGAATAAATCTACAAGATTATCACTCGAACGAACATCGTATACAACGTTTTTAGGGGATGTTACATATAAATACCACCTTATTTCCTCATTTTATTCATCAAGCTTTCTCAAACAAATCTTCTCTCTATACACTTCTTTATACATTCTCAAATATAGTTTTAGTTCTTAGTAGTGAAGAAATACTATTCCGGTGATTCATATACTCCGGGTAGTACACAAAACGTTCCGACAAGGAGAGAAACTAGGACTCAAGAGTGTTCATTAAGTCTTTCGGTACCAACTAAAGCTTCGGTTTGCAGGTATGTAAGGCTTTAATGAGAGTATTCCTTCCACTCTCATGTCTAAATTATTTTAATTATATGATAAATTATATTTATTTTCTTTAAGCTCTACTCTAAGTTATGTGTGTATTTATCCATGGGTTCTTCCACCATGTAGTCCAAAAACTCTTTCAATTAAGTCTCTTGATTTCAAGTAATATTTTCTTATGGTAATTCTTATTTTTACTTAATAGTATGAATCATGGTTAAACTAATGATTATTGGTCTATTTTGATGCAACATAATTTTATATGTATGAATTGATGGTTTACAAGTAATTCCTCTATTTATCTATTTAAAGGTTCTTGAAATTCATGGTGGGTTGTTTAAAGCATGATTTTTAATTAATGGATTTCAAAGTATTTATGTATATTTATTTACATACATATTTGCAAGTTGAAGTAATTTGAACCCACCTAGTTTTACTATGTTTTTAATAAAGTTTGACTTGAAAGCTTTGACTCCAAATAAATGTTTATGAAAGCAATATCTATGATAAAAAAGGGAGTCTTATGAAATGAAAGAATGATGAAATGATATGAATGATGAATTCTTTATGCAATAAGGACAATTCTTGCATATTTGAATTATCAAATGTTTTAATGAGCTATTCTACCGAATATGATGTTTGAATTCTCAAGTTATATGCTATGAATATTTTGAAGTATTAAACTATTCCGTGGGATTGACTTAGCACCGAATGAGGCATTGAGGTGGGATTCGGTAAGGGAATCCTAGTAGCAATCCCTTGTCTCATTAACTATGTGCCAACATAGGAGCCCTTGTAGGCTTAGGCTAATGGATCCATAAATAACCCTTAAAGTTAAAGTTAAAGAAATGAATGAAGTTGACGGAGTTCTACCTGGCAAGTATTCTCCCCGACCAACGTAGGGGGTTATGTTGGATTCCATGTAATAGCTCACATGGTCTTAAATGTCGGTTATGGTTATTTTCCCACAAAATGAATGTTTTAAAAGATATCCATATGATTTATTATGCATGTATTACATTATGTTCCATATTAAATAAATATTATAATATTTCCTCAATGTTCATGCATCCTTACATACTTAGTACATTCAAAGTACTAACGCATACTCTTTTGCCTACATGATATCACCATGTAGGGATCGGTGCTCCTCCTCGTTCTCCTCCACGTGGCTAGTTGATATTCCATTGAAGACTACTTTTGGTGAGTTCCCATGTTCCGGGAACAATACTCCTTTATCTTTTTAGTTTATGATATGTTAAGATATTTTATTATGGAATTTATTCTATTATGATTGAGGGTGAGCTAAAGACTTGTCTTAGCCCCATTAAATCTAATAGTTAGAGGTATTGTTGGACATATGTAAGTTGAAGATTTACTATTATGATTTCCGCTTGTTTATCATCATTACCTATGAAAGGCTAAAAGAATGCTAAGAGGCTTGATTGAGGTACTTTTGGGTACCTCATTCGCCGTGTCACATCTAGGCCCTAGGCTTGGATCGTGACAAACTTGGTATCAGAGCCCGAGGTTTTAAATGATCCTTGGAGTCCAACATACTGCGTCAAATAGGGTCTTGTTCATGGTTGTGAAGCGCGCCACAATTATGAATAAGAGACTATGAGGCATTTAGGAAAATTTTCACTTCTTTCAAATTCATGTCGTGCCTTAGAGTGTCCTAAGCTTTCCTTTAACTAACGAACCATTTTGTGTTCTCTAGCTAATGACTCGTGGAAGACCACCTCGAAGAGCAAGGGTTGACCATGAGGACCAAACTCCTCCGATTCCTAATGCCCAACATCATGAGGACGGGGTAACCCATGCCGAGTTTCGCAGTGTTATTACTTTGTTAGCTCAAGTCGTAGCTAACCAAGGGAATCTAGGTGTTCCTCCTCCCCAAATGCAAAATCCAGCCTCTAGAATTCGAGATTTCCAAAGGATGAATCCACCTGAGTTCGATGGTTCTAAACTAGATGAGGACCCTATGGAGTTCATTAATGAGATATACCAGATTGTGGCTATCATGGGTGTGCCACCAAATGAGAAGGCCGAGCTAGTGGCCTATCAACTCAAAGGTGTAGCTCGAGTGTGGTACGAACAATGGGTTATTGAGAGGGATGAAGAAATAGGATCGATAGGATGGGAAGAGTTCAAAGGTGCCTTCCTAGACCGCTTCTTCCCATTAGAGCTAAGGGAGGCCAAAATCCAAGAGTTCATCAACCTCCGTCAAGGAAGTATGAGCGTGAGGGAGTATGCTCTCAAATTCACTAAGTTGTCAAAGTATGCTCCTTTTATGGTCTCCGACCCAAGAGCTAGGATGAGCAAGTTTATTTCCGGTGTCTCAAGCTTGGTGTCCAAGGAGTGCAAAACGGCCATGTTGGTCAAGGAGATGGACATCTCTCGGTTAATGACTTACGCAGAACAAATCGAAGAAGAGAAGCTTAGAGAGAGATCAAGGGGGTTCAAAAAGGCTAGAATGGATGGTGGAGGGTTTAACCCTCAAAGGTCCGATCATGGTAACAATGGCAAAGGTCAAGGTGGGCAACGATTTGTGGGACAAGGTTCCACCAATACTCCTCCTCCAAAGTTCAACAAGGACAAGAGTGGTAAACCAATGATTCCAAGAGAGAATGTTGCTACTCAAACTTTCCCCACTTGCAAGAAGTGTGGAAGGACTCACAAAGGGGAATGCTTAGCCGGCTCCAATGCATGCTTTAAGTGTGGCAAGCTGGGCCACCATGCTAAGGATTGTAGAGATGGTAGTGGTAGGACTCAAGGACAAATTGCTCATGGTCAACAAGTCCAAGGAGGTGTCCAACGCACCAACCGCTTTTAAGCCTTGCATGGGAGATAAGAGGTTGAGGATGCACCCAATGTCATTACCGGTATGTTAAAGGTCTTTTCTTTTGATGTGTATGCACTATTAGATCCGGGTGCAAATTTATCTTTTGTTACTCCATTCCTTGCTAATAGATTTGATGTTTTACCTGAAATGTTATTAGAACCTTATTTGGTGTCTACCCCTGTTGGTGAGTCAGTTATTGCTAGAAAGGTCTATAGGGGTTGCCTTGTGTCTATCTTGCATAAAGTTATTCCTTGTGATCTCATTGAGCTTGACATGATAGATTTCGATGTCATTCTTGGGATGGATTGGTTACATGCATCTTATGCTTCCATAGATTGTAGGAATCGTCGAGTTAAGTTCCAATTTCCAAATGAGCATGTTATTGAATGGCAGGGTCGTGATTCGGTGGTGAAGGGTCAGTTTATTTCTTATCTTAAGGCTCGCAAAATGATTTCTAAGGGATGTATTTACCATATTGTGAGGGTTAGGGATGTCAACTCCAAAAGTCCTTCTCTTGAGTCAGTTCCTATAGTCAATGAATTCCCCGATGTCTTTCCTGATGACCTTCCTGGTGTCCCTCCCGAAAGGGAAGTTGATTTTGATATCGATCTCCTCCCCGATACCCAACCTATCTCTATTCCTCCTTACCGCATGGCCCCAGCAGAATTGAAAGAGCTGAAGGAACAATTAAAGGACTTGTTAGAGAAGGGGTTCATAAGACCAAGTATTTTGCCATGGGGTGCTCCCGTTCTATTTGTAAGAAAGAAGGATGGGTCACTTCGAATGTGCATAGACTATCGGCAATTAAATAAGATGACCATTAAGAACAAGTACCCACTCCCTAGAATAGATGACTTGTTTGATCAATTACAAGGGGCAAGTCACTTCTCTAAGATCGACCTTCGGTCCGGCTACCACTAACTACGGGTAAGGGAGTGTGACATTCCCAAAACAGCCTTCTGAACAAGGTATGGTCACTATGAGTTTGTGGTGATGAGTTTTGGGTTGACGAATGCACCGGCGGTGTTTATGGACTTGATGAATAGGGTGTTCAAACCTTACCTTGATACCTTTGTAGTGGTCTTCATTGATGATATTTTAATTTACTCTCGGGGTGAGGAAGAACATAAAAATCACTTGAGAGTTGTTCTTCAAACATTGAGGGATAAACAATTATTTGGAAAATTTAGTAAGTGTGAATTTTGGTTAAAGGAGGTAGCATTTCTTGGTCACATAGTGTCCGGTGATGGAATCAAGGTTGATCCTAAGAAAATAGAGGCAGTCAAAAATTGGCCTAGACCATTATCTCCTTCAGATATTAGGAGCTTCTTAGGTCTAGCCGGGTACTATAGAAGGTTCGTCAAAGGCTTTTCTTTCATTTCATCTCCTATGACAAAATTGACCCAAAAGAAATCCAAATTCATATGGACAGATGAGTGTGAGAAGAGTTTCCAGACCTTAAAAGATCGACTTACCTCTGCTCCTATTTTGACTCTCCCAGAAGGATTAGAAGGGTTTGTAGTTTATTGTGATGCTTCAAAGATTGGTTTAGGTTGTGTCTTAATGCAAAAAGGCAAGGTAATAGCCTATGCTTCTAGGCAATTAAAGGTGCATGAGCGCAACTACCCTACCCATGACCTTGAATTGGCGGCTGTTGTTTTTGCTTTGAAGATTTGGAGGCATTACCTCTATGGGGTGCATGTGGATGTGTATACTGATCATAAGAGTCTTCAATATGTGTTCACCCAAAAGGACCTTAATCTAAGGCAAATGAGGTGGCTAGAACTCCTTAAGGACTATGACATGAGTGTGCACTATTATCCGGGTAAAGCCAATGTGATTGCTGATGCACTTAGTAGAATTTCTATGGGGAGTGTGGCCCATGTGGATGAAAGGAAGAGGGAGTTGGTGAAAGATGTTCACCGATTGGCTAGATTAGGGGTGAAGTTGGGTAGTACTAATGATGGGGGTATGGTTGTTCAAAATAGGTCTGAATCCTCTTTGGTGGTGGATGTTAAAACAAAGCAAGATCTTGACCCAAAGTTTATTGAGTTAAAGAAGTTGGTAAAGGAAAAGAAGATAGAGGTCTTTTCCCAAGGGGGAGATGGGGTTCTATACTACCAAGGTCGGATATGTGTTCCAGATGTAGATGGCCTAAGGAGTTTGATCTTGATGGAGGCTCATAATTCTAGATACTTCATTCATCCCGGTTCAACAAAAATGTATCGAGACTTAAAGGAGTTGTATTGGTGGGGTGGCATGAAGAAGGACATAGCAAGGTTTGTGTCCGAATGTACAAATTGCCAACAAGTGAAGGCCGAACATCAAAGGCCAGGTGACCTAGCCCAAGACATTGAAATCCCTACTTGGAAGTGGAAAGATGTGAATATGGATTTTGTAGTGGGTTTGCCTCATACCCGGAAGCGTCATGACTCGATTTGGGTAATTATTGATAGAATGACTAAGTCAGCTCACTTCCTATCGATTAAAACTTCCTATAGTGCCGAAGACTATGCCAAGTTGTATATTCGGGAGTTGGTGAGGTTGCATGGTGTGCCGTTATCCATTATTTCGGATCGTGGTACCCAATTCACTTCTCACTTCTGGAGATCATTTCAAAAAGGCCTCGGTACTAAGGTAAAGTTGAGCATAGCATTCCATCCTCAAATGGATGGGCAAGCCGAAAGGACGATTCAAACACTAGAGGATATGTTAAGGGCTTGTGTGTTGGAGTTTAAAGGGAATTGGGATGATCATCTACCTCTCATCGAGTTTGCCTATAATAATAGTTACCACTCATGTATTGAGATGGCGCCGTTTGAGGCTTTGTATGGGAGACGATGTAGATCACCAGTTGGTTGGTTCGAAGTAGGCGAGATGACCTTGTTGAGCCCCGATTTGGTACTTGATGCTTTAGAGAAGGTGAAGATCATTAGAGAAAGGTTGAAAATGGCTCAAAGTCGTCAAAAGTCCTATTCTGACACTAGAAGAAGGGATCTTGAGTTTAATGTGGATGATTGGGTGTATCTGAAGGTTTCACCCATGAAAGGTGTGGTTCAATTTGGTAAGAAAGGGAAATTGAGCCCTAGATATGTAGGGCCTTATAGAATCGTGAGACGTGTTGGTAAGGTTGCATATGAGTTGGAATTACCATTGGAAATGGCCATGGTTCATCCGGTGTTTCACGTGTCTATGTTGAAAAAATGTGTGGGTGATCCTATTTCCATTCTACCTATGGGAGTAGTGAATATTGAAGAAAACTTGACCTATGAAGAAGTTCCTGTAGAAATTTTGGACTGGCAAGTTAAGATATTGAGGAACAAAGAAGTTGCATCTGTTAAAGTCCTTTGGAGGAATCAACAAATAGAAAGTGCAACATGGGAAGCGGAAGCGGATATGATTAAGAGATACCCTCATCTTTTCCCCTCTACCCAAACCTAAGGTATTAAGTTTCCCTTGCTCAATTACTTGAAATCTTTACATCTCAACTTTCTTGTCATATGCTTGCAAAATTATGAAATATGTTTTAAACGGTATTTTAAATTACACTGTTGCATTAATGATAGGTTGTTTGTTAACACTCTGCTCTACTCAAGCTAAGTCTTTTCTCATTCGAGGACGAATGTTCCCAAGGGGGAGATAATGTAACATCCCCTAAAAACGTTGTATACGATGTTTCAATTTTTGCCTAAATATGATACAGCCTCTGTATTTTGGGCATAATTTTTCATACGAATATCCAAATTGAGTGATTCAAATTTCTGAGTAACCACAAGATCATTACCTACAACATTTATGAAGACCATATTTTAATATTCAGAGGTTAAGTAGGTCAAATAAATTAATTTTTGTAAGGTAGGATGTTGTGACGGAAATGAGTATTTATAGAAGAAACATCATATCTCACTGTCGGTTTATCCAAATCTGTTGATTCTTAAACGATATGAAACTAGACTTCCATATCTACAATTCTTATGGAGACACCAAATCCTAATAAGGAATTTATCTTATTCAAATGCAGCTCCCAAAAAGAGTATTCTGTCAAAAATAACTCATTTCACCTACCATAGAAAGATCTAGATATATTTGACATCACTCATGACATAAATTGTCCTCCATTTAACATCATCCATGACATCAATATATTTCACTAAATTTTCAGATTTTTTTAATAATTATTTTATTTATTGTTAGGTCCCTCTTTCCCACCTATAAATATCCACCTTATTTCCTCATTTTATTCATCAAGCTTTCTCAAGCAAATCTTCTCTCTATACACTTCTTTATACATTCTCAAATATAGTTTTAGTTCTTAGTAGTGAAGAAATACTATTCCGGTGATTCATATACTCCGGGTAGTACACAAAACGTTCCGACAAGAAGAGAAGCTAGGACTCAAGAGTGTTCATTAAGTCTTTCGGTACCAACTAAAGCTTCGGTTTGCAGGTATGTAAGGCTTTAATGAGAGTATTCCTTCCACTCTCATGTCTAAATTATTTTAATTATATGATAAATTATATTTATTTTCTTTAAGCTCTACTCTAAGTTATGTGTGTATTTATCCATGGGTTCTTCCACCCATGTAGTCCAAAAACTCTTTCAATTAAGTCTCTTGATTTCAAGTAATATTTTCTTATGGTAATTCTTATTTTTACTTAATAGTATGAATCATGGTTAAACTAATGATTATTGGTCTATTTTGATGCAACATAATTTTATATGTATGAATTGATGGTTTACAAGTAATTCCTCTATTTATCTATTTAAAGGTTCTTGAAATTCATGGTGGGTTGTTTAAAGCATGATTTTTAATTAATGGATTTCAAAGTATTTATGTATATTTATTTACATACATATTTGCAAGTTGAAGTAATTTGAACCCACCTAATTTTACTATGTTTTTAATAAAGTTTGACTTGAAAGCTTTGACTCCAAATAAATGTTTATGAAAGCAATATCTATGATAAAAAAGGGAGTCTTATGAAATGAAAGAATGATGAAATGATATGAATGATGAATTCTTTATGCAATAAGGACAATTCTTGCATATTTGAATTATCAAATGTTTTAATGAGCTATTCTACCGAATATGATGTTTGAATTCTCAAGTTATATGCTATGAATATTTTGAAGTATTAAACTATTCCGTGGGATTGACTTAGCACCGAATGAGGCATTGAGGTGGGATTCGGTAAGGGAATCCTAGTAGCAACCCCTTGTCTCATTAACTATGTGCCAACATAGGAGCCCTTGTAGGCTTAGGCTAATGGATCCATAAATAACCCTTAAAGTTAAAGTTAAAGAAATGAATGAAGTTGACGGAGTTCTACCTGGCAAGTATTCTCCCCGACCAACGTAGGGAGTTATGTTGGATTCCATGTAATAGCTCACATGGTCTTAAATGTCGGTTATGGTTATTTTCCCACAAAATGAATGTTTTAAAAGATATCCATATGATTTATTATGCATGTATTACATTATGTTCCATATTAAATAAATATTATAATATTTCCTCAATGTGCATGCATCCTTACATACTTAGTACATTCAAAGTACTAACGCATACTCTTTTGCCTACATGATATCACCATGTAGGGATCGGTGCTCCTCCTCGTTCTCCTCCACGTGGCTAGTTGATATTCCATTGAAGACTACTTTTGGTGAGTTCCCATGTTCCGGGAACAATACTCCTTTATCTTTTTAGTTTATGATATGTTAAGATATTTTATTATGGAATTTATTCTATTATGATTGAGGGTGAGCTAAAGACTTGTCTTAGCCCCATTAAATCTAATAGTTAGAGGTATTGTTGGATATATGTAAGTTGAAGATTTACTATTATGATTTCCGCTTGTTTATCATCATTACCTATGAAAGGCTAAAAGAATGCTAAGAGGCTTGATTGAGGTACTTTTGGGTACCTCATTCGCCGTGTCACATCTAGGCCCTAGGCTTGGGTCGTGACACTATAGGTGGGAAAAAGGGACCTAACAATAAATAAAATAATTATAAATAAAAAATCTGAAAATTTAGTGGAATATATTGATGTCATGGATGATGTTAAATGGAGGACAATTTATGTCATGAGTGATGTCAAATGTATCTAGATCTTTCTATGGTAGGTGAACTGAGTTATCTTTGACAGAATACTCTTTTTGGGAGCTCCGTTTGAATAAGATAAATTCCTTATTAGGATTTGGTGTCTTCATAAGAATTGTAGAGATGGAAGTCTAGTTTCATATCGTTTAAGAATCAAACAATTTGGATAAACCTACAGTGAGATATGAGTTTTCTTCTATAAACACTCATTTCCATCACAGCATCCTACCTTACCAAAATTAATTTATTTGACCTACTTAACCTCCAAATCTTAAAATATGGTATTCATAAAAGTTGTAGGTAATGATCTTGTGGTTACGCAGAAACTTGAATCACTCAATTTGGATATTTCTATGAAAAGTAATGACCAAAATACAGAGGCTGTATCATGTTTAGGCAAAAATTGAAACATCGTATACAACGTTTTTAGGGGATGTTACAGATTGAATACATCTTTCGAGACTTAGTACTTGTTTCAGAAAATTTTAATCCTTTTGGGATTTTCATGTAAATTTCATTATCAAGTGAACCATAAAGGTAAGCTGTAACCAAATCCATTAGATGTATTTTAAGATTTTTATGTATAACTAGACTGATGAGATATTGAAAAGTTATTCCATCCATAACAGGTGAATATGTTTCTTCATAGTTGACCTCAGGTCTTTGAGAGAATTCTTGTGCAACAAGACGTGCCTTGTATCTTACAATTTTATTTCTCTCATTTCGTTTTCGCTCAAAAACCCATTTATAGCTAACTGGCTTTACATCTTCAGGGATTGGACTACAGTTCGAAAAACCTCATATTTATCAAGTGAGTCTAATTCTGATTGAATTGCCTTTTGTCATTCTGGCCAATCACATCTACGCCGACATTCTTCGATGGATTTAGACTCAAGACTTTCACTATCTTGCATGAGGTTAAGTGCAACATTATTTGCAAAAACATTATCAATTGTGATTTTCGATCGATCTAAATTTATCTCATCATCGGTAGAACTTATTGAAAGTTCTTCATTCACTTGAATCTCGGGTTCATTGATTTCTTCAGGAATATCAGAATTATTCAAATCTTGACCTCTTTCAGGAGGTTCTTTTGTAGTATCATTTTTATTATTTCTCACTCTCCTCTTTCTAGGATTTTTATCCTTTGAACCCAATGGTCTACCATGCTTCAGGCGTGTTTGGAATTCAGAAGCTATGATACTAGTAGATGGTCTTTTTGGAACATCAATCCGGATATGCATATTCACTGCACGGATATGTGACTTAGTTATCCATTGCAAATCAGTAAATGCATCTGGCATTTGATTTGCTATTTTTTATAAGTGGATGATCTTCTAGACTTCTTACTCATATGTGCGGGTACGTGGATCAAAGTGAGATAGTGATAAAACTTTCCACGTAATTTCTCTTTCAGATTCCTTTTTCTCTCCCCCTAATTGCGGAAAAGTTATTTCATCAAATCGAGAATCTGCAAATTGAGTAGTAAATAAGTCTCCTATCAACGATTTAAGGTAACGAATTATGGAGGGTGAGTCAAACCCAACATACATGCCCAACCTTCGTTGAGGGTCCATCTTTGTATGTTGTGGTAGTGCTACAAGCACGTATACCGCACAAATAAAAATTCGTAAATGGGCTATATTTAACTCATAACCAAATACTAATTGTGACGGAGAATATTTATTATAATTTATCAGTATGAGATATACAAATATTGCTACATGTAAGATAGCAAACCCCAAACTGTAATCGACAATTTATTTTTATTAGTAGAGGTCTGACTAACAATTGTAGGCTCTTAATAAATGACTCTGCAAGGCTATTTTGAGTATGAACATGAGCAACAAGATGTTCAATTTTTATCCCAATTGATAAGCAATAATCATCAAAAGCTTAAGATGTAAATTCTCCAGCATTATCAAGGCGAATAGCCTTAATTGGATAATCTAAGAATTGCGCCCATAATCTTATTATTTATGCTAAAAACTTCGCAAACGCCAGGTTGCGAGATGATAAGAGGCACACATGAGACCATCTAGATGATGCATCTATTAGGACTATAAAATATCTAAACAATCCACTAGGTGGATGAATAGGTCCACATATATCGCCATGTATACGCTCTAAAAAGCCAGGAGATTTGATGTCAACCTTCAGGGTTGATGGCCTGATAATTAATTTGCCTTGATAACAAGCAACATATAAAAATTCATCATTCGTAAGAATCTTCAGGTTCTTTAACGGATGTGTAGTCGAATTTTTGAGAATTCGTCTTATCATTATTGATCCAGGATAACCTATTCGATCATGCCATAACACAAATATATTTAGATCAGTAAACTTCTGATTTACGATCAAATGTGCTTCAATTGCACTATTTTTTGCATAATATAGGCCAGACGACAACGATGGTATTTTTTTCAAAATATATTTCTGGCCTGAGACACTTTGGGTTATATCAAGGTATTCAATATTCATTTCATTTAGTGTCTTAACATGATATCCATTTCTGCGGATATCTTTAAAACTTAACAAATTTCTTGGGGATTTAAAAGAAAATAGTACATCTTCTATAACAATCTTTGTCCCCCTAGAAAGAAATATAGTAGCTCTTCTGGAGCCTTCAATAATTTTTGAATTATCAAAAATTGTATTAACATTTTCTTTTCTTCTAAGCAAGTAGAAAAAATATTTTCCTTCTTTAAAATGGCATGAGTCATTCCACTATCAATTACAAAAATATCCTCGTGATTGATCATTAATCCAAACAAAATTTGAGGCATATTCATATTTTTCATCAAAAAAAATAAAATAAATATTATAATTAAAACATGACTCATTATACAAATTTTATTTATTTACATGAATCAGAAAAATATAAACATATTATTTAGTAAAGGCAAATAAAAAGAAAATTATTTTAAATATTATTAGGCTTAACAATATTCATATTTTCTTCTCTAAAATTAAAGAAATCAACTATATCCAGATGCATAAGTTCAATATTATATTCAGAGATAAATTTTGTCTCTAGATTATTTTTTTCTCTCTTTAAGAATGCCTGATATAGCTGAACCAGACGTTTTGATGATCGGTAGGTCCATGACCAGTGCCTCATACCTCCACATCTATGACATATACTTTCTGAATTTTTCTTTGGTATATGTTCTTTCTTTTCACTCTTTTTTTATATCGTTGATCATTTTTCGGTGCCAGGTGAACATAATGATTATAATTTCTTTTTCGACCACGACCACGACAACGACTGGGGCCATGACCTCTTTCTCATTAGTTATAGCTTGCCTGATTCACTTTAGGAAGTGGAAAAGAACCAACGGACCGAATCATGATTTTTATTAACATTTTATTAGGACGTTCAGCAATAAGAATGTGAGAAAGTAATTCAGAATATTTTTTAAACTCCTTTTCACGATATTGCTGTAGGAGCATATTCGCGGGTGAAAATGTGGAGTATGTCATTTCAAGATTGTCTTGCTCAATGATTTCTTCTCTGCATAAATTTAACTGAGCTATAATTCTAAACAAGGCAAAATTATATTCAGTTATATTTTAAAAATCCATTAATCTCAAATTGAGCCAATCATGACGTGCTTGTGGAAGAATGATCAACTTCAAGTGGTCATCTCTTTCTTTTAGATTCTTCCACAGTTTAAGGGGGTCTTTTGATGTGATATACTGTAATTTTAATCCTCGTCAAGATGGTGGCGCAGAAATATCGTGGCTTTGACACGATCTTGACTAGATTTCATATTGTCATCTTTGATGGTGTCTACCAGATCCATCGATTGTAGATGTATTTTGGCATTTAGTGCTAATGATGAATAACCTTTTCCAGATATATCAAGAGCAATAAATTCAAGTTTAGAGATATTCGATATTTTAAGAAAATAAAATTCTTACCCTTTTGTTACCTTCTTAAAATAACTCAAAGTGATGGAGGCTCGTGATGATAACGTGTTATAAAATAAACTAACTTAGTAAAATAAGAAGGAGAGAGTAAGAAAAAATAAAAAGGAGCAGATGAGAGAATTCCGTTTATTCTGTGTGCCCATTTTCATTGCCAAAATATGACAATTTATAGCCAAAAAAAGGAGAACAAGTTGTGGACAATTTGCCTAGTAGGCCCAACTACATCAACTTGCCTAGTGGGTCCCACTACATGGACATTCACAACATATCCTTTCATAATGATTTTATAATAATAATAATAATTATTATTAATTATTACGTGTCATCTTTCTATTAGATAAATTTAAATTTCAATCCATCTTTTTTCTCATACCTGCCCCCGACCCGTATCCACCTCCCTTGACTCAAACTCAGTTAAAAAATAAAAGATTCTATCTATCTCTTTCTTCTACTTAAACTGGAGTGAGAACTAGAAGGGTGACTCACTATGGAAATCAACCAAAAAAAATTCCTGATCCATTTTTGCCAAGCACGTGAAGACATTTGCATAGATGAAGTTGGATTGTAGAAGCCTTAATCATGCCACTTTACTGATTATGTGAGGGCTGCCAAAGAGAGTTTATCTCAACATTCACTTTTTTGTTTGGTTTTTAAGTGTTTAGTTTCTTTTTTTTTGGCTTTTTTTTAGTGTGCTGAATTGGTTTAAAGAGAGTTATTTTGGGATTCTATGCTTAAATGATGTTAATGTTTTAATTAATTATTCTGCGGTATGTTATCTTGCTTATCCACATTTAAGACAATGCATTATGTAATATGTTACAGTTGAATCTGATTGTCTCCCCAGAGAACTAATTTGATAAACTTAAAGACTATTAATTGCTCGATATGGAGAAACTCTGCAAGTTGGAAAACATCATGGATAACTCCTACTTTCGATGAACACACATTTAATTTTTTTACCGATAAACCTATGCTCGAAAATCAAACTATTTTGAGTATGATTTTTTTGTCCAAGTATATCTTGTCTTTACTACGAATTTGTATTTCAAATCATGATCAAAATGTATGCAATAGAATCTTAGTTGTATTCTGCTGCATAACTGTCAGGGCCTTCTTTAAGTAACTAGATAGATTCCTCTTCCGTCTACTTAAATGTTGTATTCTTTTTAAAGTTTTTTACACCCTTCTAGTTCTTACTCCAATTTAATGAGAAGAGAGAGATAGATAGAATCTTTTACTTTTTAACTGGGTTTGGGTCAAGGAAGGTGGAATGGGTCGGGGCGGGTAGGAGAAAAAAGATGGGTTGAAATTTAAATTTCTCCAATAGAAAGATAACACGTAATAATTAAAAATAATAATAATTATAAAATAAAATTATGTTAGTTATAAGGGTAGTAGTAGACCAAAAAGGTGGACTGAAGAATATTTTTAGCCCAATAAGTGAATGAGGGATATATTTAAACCTTTTCGGATAGTCCAAGGATATTTTTGGCCTTTTTTCGAATAATGATTGATTTTCGAGAGATTGCTTTGTGTTGGGGCAGGCACTAGGACAAAACCTGTAATTCATTCCTTCCTTTTGTAGAATCTTGAGATAGTCTTTGGTAGGAACTAGAGTTTTACTGATTAGTTTGTCCATCTTTTAGAGAGTCGGCTGTGTAGAAAGCTGGACTATAGAGCATGTAACTATTACCTTGGTAATTAATGAAAAACTATTAGTTATCAAAAAAAAAAGATTAATTTTCGAAACTAAATTGAGTGAAGGTATGGTGAATGTGAAGTTTGAATATAATTTTATATAAAGTGGACAGATGGAACACTATGTACAGTGACATCAAATATAACAATTTAAGATTAAGCAGATTTGGAAATAAAATTCAGACGTGAAAAGTATCCTGCTACATGTGTATATTTATTATAAAATATATTAACCTAACAAAATAAAAAGGAGAGAGTAAGAGAAAAGAAAGGAGAACAGAGGAGAAATTTTATCTGTGTATATTATCTGTATCTGTGTATCTCATTCATTGCTGAAATGTGGCTATATTTATAGCCAAATGATAAGAATAAAAAATGTCCAAATTGTCCACTTTAATAATGGAACATCCATTAAACCAACTTTATAATATGGAACATCCATTAAACCAACTTTATAATACTCTTTCTTGGATGTCCATGTAAAAGAAAGATTCTAGTGCAAGTACAAATATATATATATATAGTTATTCTGAACACCCATAGATGCTGTCTCGTTAAAACCTTACTAGAAAAAACCCAATAGAAAAAAACCTAGTGAAGAAAAAAGAGTACACAAATCTGGTAATACGCCTTGAGTGTTGCCTCACTAAAAACCTTACCAGAAAAACCCAGTGGGACAAAACCTTGGTTAAGGAAAAAAGAGTACAACGCGTATTTTACTCCCTCTGATAAAAATATCACTTAATATCTCGAAGAAGCCGCATTCTAATTTTGTATCTCATTTTCTCAAAAGTTGAAGTAGGCAATGCCTTGGTAAACATATCTGCTAAATTATCACTTGAACGAACTTAATGAACATCTATTTCACCCTTCTTTTGAAAATCATGAGTTAAAAAGAATTTTGGTGAAATATATTTTGTTCTGTCTCCTTTGATGTATACTCCCTTCAGTTGAGCTATACATGCAGCATTGTCTTCATACAATATTGTTGGTACGTCTCATTTCAAAGAAAGGCCACATGTTTCTTGAATGTGTTGAGTTATTAATCTTAACCAAACGCATTCTCGACTTGCTTCATCTATGACTATTATCTCTGCATGATTTGAGGAAGTGGCAATCATAGAGCCCGTTTGGATTGGCTTTAAGTTGGTCAAAACCAACTTAAAACCCCTTTTCAGCTTTTGAACGTGTTTGCCTAATGCTAACTTTAAGCCAGAAAGTTCTTAAAGTTAGTCAAAAATGAAAAGTTAGGATTCCTAACTTTTTTTTTCTAAGTGCTTAAAGTCATTTTCTTTTACCATGGAAATTACTTTTATATCCCTTATATTTTAACTAAATTCCCAAACTACCCTTTTTATTCTTTTAACCCTAAAATTCACATAATTTTCCTCATTTAAGCACTTTTATCCAAATACTCAACTGCTTATTTATAAAAATAACTTTCAGTACTTTAAAATTCTAAAAGCACTTCATACATAAAAGTTACTTTTTTTAAGCTCATCCAAACGGGCTCATAGTTTGCTTTGATGAACGCCATGATATAGCCTTTGAACGTTCTTTCGGAGTTCCAATAATATTCAAATCATCAACATATATTGCTATTATAATAAATTCAGATCCAGATCTTTTCATAAAGACGCAAGGGAAAATTGAATCATTTTTATATCCTTCTTTTAGAAATATTCGCTAAGACGATTGTACCACATGCGCCCTGATTGTTTCAACCCGTATAAGAATTTTTGAAGCTTTATTGAGCAAGTTTTTCGAGAATCCTTGTATGCTTCAGGCACTTTGAACCCTTCGGAAATTTTCATAAAAATGTCGTGGTCCAATGAGCCATATAAATAGGCAGTGACCACATCCATTAGGTACATTTCAGGCTTTTTATGAACTGCTAAATTCATTAGATACCTGAAGGTAATTGCATCCACCACACGGAAATATGTTTTCATATATTCATTGCTAGGCCTTTGCAAAAACTCTTGGGCTACAAGTCGTGTTTTATATCTTACGACTTCACCTTTTTTATTTTGTTTATAAAGAAAAACCCATTTGTACCCTACTGGCTTGATACCTTCAGGTGTTCGGATTATTGATCCAAAAACTTCACGTTTTTCAAGTAAAATTAACTCTTCTTGAATTGCATCCTTCCATTTTGGCCAATCATTTCTCTGTCTACATTCATCGATAGATTTTGGTTCAAAATCCTTATCTTGTTGCATTATTTCAAAGGCAACATAATAAGAAAAAATATTATCGACCACAATATCATTTCGATTCCACCGTTTTCCTGTCGAGACATAACTTATTAAGATTTCTTCATTCTCATTATTTTCAGGTACTTGGACCTCCTTGGTGGTATCACCATTTGTTGTGTCTCTGGGCTCTTTATGAGCACTTACCTTCAAATTATGATCATCTTGATCATTTATTCCTTTTCTTTTTAGAGGATTTTTGTCTTTGGAACCACTTGGTCTTCCATATTTTAAGCGTGGCCTAGACTCATTTGCCTAAACAAGTTATCCTATCGGGACATCCACTCGAACTTGAGCATTAGCAGCTGGAATGTGCGA
The DNA here is from genome assembly GCF_947179165.1 of Solanum dulcamara. Classification (NCBI taxonomy): domain Eukaryota; kingdom Viridiplantae; phylum Streptophyta; class Magnoliopsida; order Solanales; family Solanaceae; genus Solanum; species Solanum dulcamara. The sequence goes on along the minus strand of NC_077248.1, from coordinate 14,780,309 downwards.
TTTAGTAACCCGTGGAAGGTTAGTAAATGCATCCATCAGTTGATTTGTAATATTCTGCAAATAAATCATCTTTTAAACTTCTTGCTCACATTGATTTGTTCGAGGATCTAAATGAGATAGTGATAATGAATTCCAATCTATCTCATTTTCAATTGCTTATGTTATCACCCTAATGTTGGGTATACTGATTCATCAAAATGACAATTAGCGAATCTTGCCATAAATAAATCTACAGTCATAGGTTCCAAATATTTTATAATAGAAGGAGTTTCACACCCAACATATATTTCCAACCTTCTTTGAGGATCCATCTTTATGCGGTGCGGTAGAGCAATTGAGACATATACCGCACACCCAAATATTCTAAGATGGGATATATTTGGCTCCCTTCCAAACGCCAACTATAATGGGGAAAATTAATAAAAATTTGTTGGCCTTATACGCACAAGTGCTGCTGTATGCAAAATAGCATGGCCCCATACTGAAATAGGAAGTTTTGTCCTCATTAGCAATGGTCTAATTATCAATTGGAGGCATTTAATCAATAATTCTGCTAGACCATTTTGAGTATGAATATGAGCGACCAAATGCTCAACTTTTTTTCAACCGACATACAATAATCATTAAATGATTGAGATGTAAATTCACCAGCATTATCAAGACGAATTATCTTTATTGCATAATCTGAAAATTGTGCTCTTAACCTTATAATTGAGCTAACAATCTCGCAAAAGCCATGTTGCGAGTTGATAATAAGCACACATGTGACCATCTTATAGATGCATCTATCAAGACTATATAATATTTAAATGGTCCATCTGAAGGATAAATTGACCCACATATATCACTCTGTATATGTTCTAGAAATGCAAGGGATTCAATCCCAACCTTAGTTTCTGATGGTTTAATAATCAGTTTTCCTTGGGAACAAGCAACACAAGAGAATTCCTTAGATTGAAGAATTTTTTGATTCTTCAAAGTGTGTCCATGTGAATTCTTAATAATTCTGCGCATCATATTATAATCGGGATGTCCCAACCAGTCATGCCAAATAATAAAATCATTACAATTAGTAAACCTTTTGTTTACTATATGTGATTCAACAGTACTAATATTTGTATGGTACAATCTAGAAGAAAGTGCAGGTAATTTTTCGTGCACAATTTTCTTCTCCATATTTATTGTAGTAATATAAAGGTACTCAACCTTTCCTTCATTCACAGTCTCAATATGATAGCCATTTTGACGAATAACCTCGAAACTTAACAAATTTCTTTAAGACTTACTACAATACAATGCATTATCAATTACCAATATCATTCCTCCAGGTAGTAATAAGGCCACTCTTCTAGAGCCTTCAATTAATTTTGTACTATCAGATATCGTATTGACATAGGCCTTTTTCATAATCAAATGATAGAAATATTTTTTTTCTTTTAATATTGTATGAGTCGTGCCACTATCCAAAAGACACATATCTCCGTTATTCATCTTGAATTTAATTAAAGACTGAGAAATTTATTTATCTTTATAAAATAAAAATATATTCTAAGAAATAAAATAAGTAATAATATTGCTAGAAAAATATAAGTCTTTTTTTCTTTTAAATACATAAACATAAAAATACGATAATTCAAAGTACATAAAAACGAAAACATATTGAAAATCATTTAATGAAATTAAACATCAATTATAATTCTTAAAAAAGTCTTCAACCTCCAAATAAGTAATATCATTGAGGTCATTAAAATCGTCATCTTCAAAGCCAGATTTGCTTCAATATTTTTATTATGTGAAAGTCTTGCCTCAATATTATTTTCAAATGTCAAGTGTGACTTTATCCGAGCATTAGAAGAAGAGGCACCACCTCTATTTGTCTTTCTTTTGAAGGAATTTTGATAAAGTCTTACAAAATGATCAGACGTCCGACATTCATTTTTCCAGTGGCCTTTCATGCCACAACGATGACAGTTACTTTCTGAAGGGCCACTTTGAGAACTGATATTTTTCTCCCTTTTATGTTGTCCACCACGACGACGATTATTATATCGTCTTCTGCCATTGACACATCCACACACATTATTGTGGCCATGATTTTTATTTTGCCTTCTTTCAGACTGGCCATGTACTTCTACCATATTTGCTTCCGATAACGGAGCAGTTCCAGTGAGACGGACTTCATGATTTTTTATTAAAAGAGCATTATGCTGCTCATCCACCAGAAGGCATAAGATCTGTTGACACCCAATTTTGACCTTCCACAACGCAAATTAGCTATCAAGTTTCTTTAAAATTTTGAAGCATCTTTAAATAGATTTTATTTTTAACTAAATAGAATGATATTTAGGTTAGTTTAATTATAGTTTGTATTTTAAAAAAATCCGTTTTTTTCTATAAAAAAAAAACACTCAAACTCCACATCGAAAATTAGAAGGAAATTTGTAGTTTTTGAAGCCTATATAAAGGTTTATATTCTTATTAAGAAGAGAGAAGGGGGAGGTTTTTTTTAGCCACCCCAAAGTTAGAAATTTTCTTAACTTGGCTAGGATTTTGGACTCTTGTCCCCAGCTTAAAAGTTATGACAATTTCTAGCTTTCAATCTATATTTTTCTTCAAGGAAAATAGGAGATTGAAGTCAAAATTTAGGCTAAGAACAGTGTACTTATAACGTCGAACCCACGAAGGTTTGAGTCTAAATTTTTAATCTTTTATTTTATTTTTTTTGTAGATTGGAGTTTCATCAAGCTCTTGGGTGGCGGTGAAGTTGTCTTCCGCTCATCGTCTTCAGTCTTGTTACCCGGAAAGAGATTGGAGTTTCATCAAGCTCTTGGGTGGCGGTGAAGTTGTCTTCCGCTCATCGTCTTCAGTCTTGTTGCCTGGAAAGAGGTAAAATATTTCTCAATTTTATTCTATTTAATTATTTCATATTTTATATTTAATTGATTCGTATTCTTATTTTTTTAGTTAGTATGTATATAAGAACAATTAGATTAATGATATCAATTTGTTATAGTTAGCATGTGTTAGGATTAATTAGCTAGAATATGTTAGGATTATTTCATGAAAGCACTTAGTTTTATTCATTATTTTTTCAAGTAGTTTGACACTATTATTATTATTATTATTATTATTGTTGTTGTTGTTGTTGTTGTTCTTATTGTTGTTGTTGTTGATTACTATTATTAATATTATTATTATTATTATTATTATTATTATTATTGTTGTTGTTGTTGTTGTTGTTGTTGTTCTCATTATTGTTGTTCTTATTATTGTTGTTGTTGTTCTTATTATTATTATTGTTATTCTTATTATTGTTGTTCTTCTTATTGTTGTTGTTATTATTATTATTGTTGTTCTTATTATTTATTGTTGTTCTTATTATTGTTGTTCATGTATTATTTATTGTATTTATATTGATTCGGATTGTAATAATTTAGTTACTTATGTCAGTTATGCTTTCTTAGATATTAATTTTAATTTGTTTTAACCTAATTAGATTCCCCTAAAGATAAACCAATTCATGTTAATTTTACTCTTTAAATGATTTTCTACCTTTACTTAGTTATTTGATAAACTTTTACTTTTTTTTATATACATCTATATTATTTTTAATGTTTAAGTTTAATCATTTTTTCTAAAAAATAATTCCAAAGTCTTCGTTTCCTTTTAAATTAATATTTCCTAAACTTAGTCAAATAAATTTCAAATCGTTGGATAACCGCATGTTAGCGGCTATTTTAAGTGCTAAAACCTTCTTAAAATAGTAATATGAACCGCGTACCATTTTTCTCTAAATTTTTAAGACTTAAATCTGTTAGAGTCTTTTAAATTAAGTTTTCTTAATTTCTTTAAAAAATTAAGTGGCGACTCCTTTTTTACTAAAATTGATTTTTTCTTATAAAGATGAAATTAATTTTACACTTTGTCCATTTTTCGACTTAACAAAAATGGCGACTCCGCTGGGGAATTTAATTGGTTCTAACCATTAGATTTGATTATTTGACTATGTTTGCAATAATGTTTATTTGTTTTTATTTGTTTAAATTTTATAAATTATAATTGTTGCACTTCATGACATTAAATTCCGCCAAATGACAAATAGTTTGCATTAGGCTTAAGGACGGTTACGTGGTCACCTGCTGCTGTTCCTTCAGAAAATAACCATTACTTCTTGAATTAATAAACGGGTAGTTGGTTCATGGTCGTCCAACGCCGTTTATTATATTCAGCCCGTAGTTTGTCCGACTAGGGTATCCAGTCTTTTTTCAAAACTCACTCTAGTCCACCTAGTGTAGAGCGAAACCAAAATCCTAATTTAGTGCATTGGCCTAAGATGACCCAATACCCAAGGCGTATTGAGCCCATTAGAAAGACCACCTTAAGTCCAAAGCGGCCCTCGGCCTAAATGGACGATCATACCTATGTGTTTATATTTAAAGGTTGTATACGCTATTTGACAAACCATTGTCCCTCGGGGTTGGAAGTTTATTTTAGTAGCTTAGTCTAGTCAAAGAAGGATCTTCGCAAGTTGTTATTCTATTTGAAAGAGGTTGATGTCAAGAAGTCAAGAACGAAGGATTTTCCACAAAGGCTTAGTTAGGATTGTACCCCTGCGTGGGACTGATCATTAGTATCCCTTTCTCCCCATTATGTATCCCCATTCAGTTTATTCATAATATTTGTATGAATATAAGTTTTGGGGCAATGGAGTGTTTCAAATAATGTTATACATCCTTCAAAATCGTTAGGCCTATCTTTGACATAAAAAGGTCACATATATCTTTATGACACACAATGACTGTTTATCTGTTATATGCTATAACTGTTTGAATGAATGTGTTGCTTTATTTGAAGACACTCTAGCCCACTATCGAAAGCAAATGTTCGAAAGTGCGACCAAATGTTCCTAGAGTCTTTAGTTTCACTACAAAATCCGAATTTCACTTTCAAGTCCTAAATCTTACTCTCTCCTTTTAAAAAAATACTTGATTTGTCATCTCAAGTTGGAAAGGTCTCGATCTAGTTGAACTACGTCGGACCTGAATTTTCCTTTGTGAGATACGTAGGCAGCCTTTCAAGGCTCAGTCCTGTCTTTGAAGTTTTAGTTTTTCCTCATTCTTTCAAAGAAATTGAAAACTTCTTCTGCATCTAAGAAGAATGAGGGTACAAAGTTGAAGAGCAAAAATCCATGATTCAATACAAATCAACATTTCTCACACATCAATCGTAAAATTGGTCAATTTCTACTCATTTAGTCTATCTTCACCCATGGATTAGTTTGTCTTCAAACAAAGCAACATTTATATGTTTAGTTTTTTGTGTGATATTTTGCCTTAATTACTACAAACACAGATTAATACTTTGGCTTTTGAGTTATTCTTCTTTTTTAGGGAGAGACTGATTTGTGTTGGAAATCAAACTTGCTTACTTCTCAAAGATCGAGGGTTCAACAAAGTTGATTCTTTTTTTTCTTTGTAGAGGCTGTTATCAAAGGACATCAAGCGATAAATGATTGGATCTCAATTTTGAAGTCAACACCCTCTCCCTAACTGAGAAGTTTTCTTTGTACATAGGAGAAACGACATTATTTCAAGAGAGGGAATCACGACAATCCCAAATCGGCGGCAACATTCAATCATAAACTTTAACCCTAATCTCTTTCAATTCTTTAATCTAAGAAAAATTATTACCCTTTCTCTTATGGATCTTGCAGGAACAAAGAGTTCATGGAAAATAATGATGCCCTTAAATTTCACAAGACACCAATACACAACATGAAAGATAAATCGGGGGAGTCTTTGACTATGAAGTCTTACTCTTATATCTTGTTACTTATTTTTTTTATAATGGCCCCACTTTCACACTTTTCTCATATCTTTGCAGGAAAAACTGTCTCCGACAATAGTCGGGGATGGTTATAACAATGTGTGATTCTCGTGAATAATTGGAAGAATTCAAGTCATAAGAGACAATCCCCAAAAAGACCACAATAACAAGTTGATTCCTGCAGGAAATTGGAAGAACACATCAATGTATAATCTCTGAGGAATATTTAAAAAAATAATACAACGATAGGTGTCCTCACCAGTGGTTGAAAGAACACGAAATGTATTGGTGCAAATAGGCAAAGGACACTCCCCAACTGAAAATGTCAACTAGCACTGGACTTAAGTGAAGTCACTCTGAGTTTGTCTAAATCTTTAAATTATTTTATATATCATATCTGCAAGAACTACGCACACCTGATTCTCATCTCGATGAGATACGTAGGCAGCCCTTCTTGGGTTCGGTATTTCTTTTTTCATTAAAAAACAATTAAAAAAAATAGAAAATAAATAAATTGTGTACATATTTTAAGAGTCATATCTTCTTGATTGGAACGAATACAGTTAGGAGAATGCAAAATATTTGGTATGATGAAAATGATTGGCTTTGTGGTAAACCATAGCTTCTGTTGGTATCTTTCATTTGTACTTTTGTGATGCTTGAAAATTCTCTTGCGGGCATTCAAGGTAAGAATATAACCAACCTCATGGCTTCATGTGCATTGTGTGGTGAGCTTTAGATTAAAATTCAATTGCATCGCACTGTTGATCTAGAACTTGGCCTGATATGTTTATTGAGGTGAAATCCTGAGTTATGTTTGGTTTGAGAAGGGATTGTAGTCCTTTTTTGACCCGATTGTGCCTTTCAAAGCCTACCAAATAACATTAATCCCTAGTTTTCCCACTTTGAGCCTAAAACCTTTTCTTTGGACAATCACATCTTAGCCCTTTCCCTTCTGAGTGCTTACATGCACTATCCCTCTCTTGGCCCAACCTCCTTGAGCGCACCAAAGACGTGCAAATTATAGAAGAAGATCCAACTTTGAATTTGCCAAAGGCAAAAGACGTAAAGTCTCCAAAGTCAAGAAAGCAAAGACGACTTTCTCATAAAATAATAATAATAAAAAAATCCTACAAGGTCGATGTAAGACAAAAAGGAAACTACTCCAACAAAAGAGGAGAAACCTCAAAAAGGAGCGAAAAGAGAAAAGTTCTAACAACTAAGGACTCAAAGAAGTCAAGACAAAAGAAAAAGGTGAAAAGAGGAAAAACTCTATCAAATAAGTACTCGAAGAAGTCGATACAAAAGAAAGAGGATCAGACATCAAAGGCGTATCAATCGTCAAAAGTACATATTCAGTGTGACACTCAAGGAGGAATTAAGTTACTTTTATCCTAAATAAATATCCTACCTGTTCCCAAACCCACATTATAACCCAATGACAAGCCCTACATGATCTCATTCCAAATATTCTCACATTAGTGGAGACTTACATGTAGGCCAAGCATATGGTATCACAGTTATGCGTTGAAAATTCTTGAGAGTGTGAGTGCACTTTGCAAAATGTCCTCAAATCAAACACTTCAGATATTTGCGAAATAGGACTTTCTTTATTGTGAGAGCACTTGAAACATGAGGATTGGTATAATTCTAAACCTTTGTTTGAAGAAAGATGAAAAAATCTTGTCGACACTTAAGTATATTTGAGGTACTACTTGAAGCTATAGGAATTACCTCGAAGTCAATCTCAGTTATAAGAAAGAAAATGAGAAATATTTTTATGCAATCCTAACTGTTGGTACCAATTGTAGTCAAAATTTGACTATCTCTTTACATTCGCTAAAAAAAATCATTTGTCCTTTGAAATTGGATGATTTGCTCTAAATACTGTGACATTAGGCTAATCCCATCGGGGTGAGATGCCTATTTTACTTCATTGGATCGTCCATATCAAACGGGTGACATATCTCGTGCTTTTAAGCTATAAATATTGCAAGTAATATAGTTTTTCATATCATTATGCTCATATTGCACATGTGTCTACTGATTATCTTGTCTTAGATTTTACAGTATTCATTATCCACATAATTGGAACTACATTTGACCTGATTCCTGCACCAATATGATATGTAGGCGCCACAATGGCTCGATCATGTTCCCGGTAAGATTTTCATTTCTCCCTTACAATGAAAACTAGGACAGAATTTTTGAGAAGATCTCAAAAATTCACAAGAAGATACTATCTCCAGCAAGTCAAGATTGGAGATCATGTTAATATATGCAACTGGGACAGAATTTTTGAGAGGATCTCAAAAATTCCACAAAAATGTCAAATCCTTTTTCAGCAGCTCGACATTTGTCAAGAGATCTAACTAGGATAGAATTTTTGAGGAAGATCTCAAAAATTCCGTCAAGAATTGTCAGAAGTTCAAAGTCAACTCCAAATGATCTCCAACATTGCTAGAATGGAGCGAACACAAATTCAAGATGCGAGCCACCGAGGTCTCGTATAAACTTCTATCAAGACATGAGTCCCAACGAAAACAAATTGTTCAAAAAAAAATGATAACATTGCATTGCATTTTCATTGCCAAGAGGCCATCATTCACCATTCATCATTGCCAAGAGGGTCATTGTATTTTCATTTGCCAAGAGGGCCATTTATATTTTATTTTATTCATATTATATTACCGGAGGTGGTAATATCATTTGCCAAGAGGGTCATTCATATTTTATTTATTCATATTATATTACCGGAGGTGGTAATATCATTTGCCAAGAGGGCCATTGCATTCATCATTTCCAAGAGGGCCATTTCATTTTCATTTGCTAAGAGGGTCATTCATATTTTATTTTATTCATATTATATTACCGGAGGTGGTAATATCATTTTCCAAGAGGACCATTCATATTTTATTTATTCATATTATATTACTGGAGGTGGTAATATTATTTGCCAAGAGGGCCATTGCATTCATCATTGCCAAAAGGGCCATTGCATTTTCATTTGCCAAGAGGGCCATTCATATTTTATTTTATTCATATTATATTACCGGAGGTGGTAATATCATTTGCCAAGAGGGCCATTCATATTTTATTTATTTATATTATATTACCGGAGGTGGTAATATCATTTGCCAAGAGGGTCATTGCATTCATCATTGCCAAGAGGGTCATTGCATTTTTATTTGCCAAGAGGGTCATTCATATTTTATTTTATTCATATTATATTACTGGAGGTGGTAATATCATTGCCAAGAGGGCCATTTATGTCATAATACCGTATATGCTGATATAATGCCATATACGATGCCGTATATGATGATATAATGCCGTATGCGATGATGTAGTGCCGTATACGATGATCTAATGCAGTATACGATGATATTATTTTATTCATATTATATTACCGGAGGTGGTAATATCATTGCCAAGAGGGCCATTGCATATCATTGCCAAGAGGGCCATTGCATTTTCATTTGCCAAGAGGGCCATTGCATATTCATTGCCAAAAGGGCCATTGCATTTTCATTTGCCAGGAGGGCCATTGTATATTCATTGCCAAGAGGGCCATTGCATATTCATTGCCAAGAAGGTCATTGCATATATCTTACCAATGGATTTTCATTCGTCCTACCGATGGACAAACAGTTATTTTGCAAAAATATCCTACCGATGGATCATCTTCATTCGTCCTACCGATGGACAAACAGTCATTTTGCAAAAATATCCTACCGATAGATCACATTCATTCGTCCTACCGATGGACAAACAGTTATTTTGCCAAAATATCCTATCGATGGATCACCTTCATTCGTCCTACCAATGGACATGTAACATATCCTACCAATGGATCTTCATTCATCCTACCGATGGACAAACAATTATTTTGCCAAAATATCCTATCGATGGATCACATTCATTCATCCTACCAATGGACATGCAACATATCCTACCAATTGATCTTCATTTGTCCTACTGATGGACATACAGTTATTTTGCCAAAATATCATACCGATGGATCACCTTCATTCGTCCTACCAATGGACATGCAACATATCCTATCAATGGATCTTCATATGTCCTACCGATGGATAGATAGTTATTTTACCGAAATATCCTACCGATGGATCACTTTCATTCGTCCTACCAATGGACATGCAACATATCCTACCAATGGATCTATATTTGTCCTACCGATGGACAGATAGTTATTTTACCGAAATATCCTACTGATAGATCACTTTTGTCACGCCCCGAGAGGGTACCCTAGGCGTGGCCGGCACTCAAAATTCATTTCTGGCTTTTGAGAGAACCACTTGGTCTCATTTCTTATTTATTCATCAGCGGAAGACTTAAGAATACTAATGTGGGCTTGTCATAATCAAATGAAAAATAGATAATTATTAGAAGAAATAGTTTCTAAGGAGAACTACTCCGATTACATCATCAGACTTTGTCTATGAAGCCTCTAATACTCTTAGATGGTGCCAATGACATGTCCATGGCTACCTCAAAAGAAACATCACACTCAACAATAATAAAAGGATAAGGAGTTCCTTCGAATACAAGAAGGACTCACCAAATAGCCAAAAAGAAATGATCTTCAACGATACGCCTGTTGAGGATGTCTAACACCTATATCTGTATCATAAAACGATGCAGGTCGAATGACGTCAGTACGTGGAATGTAAGAGTATGTAAAATGGCAGAAAGGTAAGGACAGATATCAAGATACTCCTCTCAATAAAACTCAGCTCAGAACTCAACATCATCTCAACATGAATATGTAATGCAAGTTTAAAATATAATAATAATAATAATAGTAATAAGCAATGCTTACTCAGTTGGGAGTTTCTCTAACCGACAACCATCACTTATGAGCTAGCGATGATACAACGAAGCGATGTCGTTGCCACATCCATCCAATACCTTGCCAGGGTAAAGGACATCACCATCTTGGATCCACTCATCAAAGTCCTCTTTTTGGGACTTAAGAGGCATAGCCTCCATCCTACGCTGGCTACGTAGTTGTGGGGTTTGAGTCAATTAAACTCTTACCCAACTCGGTGCTCAATACTACTCCCAAAATATGTGCTCATATTAAACTCATCATCTAGTCTCATTAGACTTTAATTTAAATCATCAAACTCATCTCATTTCATGTTCATCAATCATTATACTTCCAAAAACATCATTTACATCTCATCAAAACATCTTGCTCAAAATATCATTTGCTCAAATTCATTCAAACTCAACTCTTTTGCTCTTTCAAAACTCAATAAAATACATATATAGTATTAATTCATATAACTTTCTTTTTATCAATGAAAATAATAAAAAGCCAACATCTTTACTCAAAATATGTGTAAAAATATTCATGAACATCAAATCAATTAGGATTCATTGGAAAATAGCCATGAATAATAATTCCAATAATATGAGAGATAACAATAATAATAATATTAATGCATAAATATATCAAACTCAATAGAAGAAGAATTATTTTATTTAGAATTCAAGATTTGGATAAAATTCAACTATAACTCAATTATAATAAATTTAAATATTGGGCGCATGGACGAACTCAATCCGATGCTATGAAAGCCTTACATACCTTAAATCCGAAGGTTTACTCCGAATTGGAACACTCTTGGATCCCTAGCCTTTTCTTCTCGCCGGAGCGTTTTGTGTACTACCCGGAGTATAAGAATCACCGGAGTAGTATTTTTATACTACTAAAACTAGAACTATATTTGAGAAGAAGTATATAGAGAGAAGAAATGCTTAAGAAAGTTTGATGAATAAAATGAGGAAATAAGGTGGCTATTTATAGGTGGGAAAGAGGGACCTAACAATAAATAAAATAATTATAAAGAAAAATCTGAAAATTTAATAGAATATATTGATGTCATGGATGATGTTAAATGGAGGAAAATTTATGTCATTAATGATGTCAAATGTATCTAGATCTTTCCATGGTAGGTAAGATGAGTTCTTTTTAACAGAATACTCTTTTTCGAAGCTGCGTTTGAATAAGATAAATTCCTTATTAGGATTTGGTGTCTTCATAAGCATTGTAGATATGGAAGTCTAGTTTCATATCGTTCAAGAATCAACTAATTTGGAGCAACCTACAGTGAGATATGAATTTTCTTCTATAAACACTCAATTCCGTCACAGTACTATATCTTGCAAAGATTAATTTATTTGACCTACTTATACTACGAATCTTAAGATATGTTCTTCATGAAAGTTGTAGGTAAGGATGTTGTAGTTACCCAAAAATTTGAATCACCTAATTTGGGCTAACCTATGAAAAGTTATGCTCAAAATACAGAGGCTGTATTATTTTTGTCGAGAATTGAAATACCGACATACAACATTTTAGGGGTTGTTACAACTTTCATTCGTCCTACCAATGGACATGCAACATTATCCTACCAATGAATCAATGAAGATTTTTCTAATATGCAAAGAAGATGAAAGAAAGTGCGAACGACATCAAAGGGGATGCAGCACAACGTGGAATCCTTTTAGCAGCGAACTGGGACACAGTCCTAAGAATAATGTCAAGCTCATAGGACACGAGCTAAGGAAACGGTTTACACCACAGTAAACTACATTCCTATTGAAAGGCGTGTGGTTATTTCGGGGTCCAGTCATAATTCAAACCAACCCCTTTTCAGAAAGATGAAGATAGAGTCAGCCAAAATTGGATTTGTCAATTTTCTTTGTCCAGGATCTCTTTTATCGATCATATCCAAATAAAGGGACAGTTGTTGACACCCAATTTTGACCTTCCACAATGCAAATTAGCAATCAAATTTCTTTAAAATTTTGAAGCATCTTTAAATAGATTTTATGGATCAAGTGTTTTTTTTGGGACCAACAACGGTTTTGAAGTGCCGACCACACCTAGGGTACCCTCTTGTAGTGTGACAAACTTAGTATCAGAGCATAGAGTTCAAGATTTCTAGAGTATCTATAAAATTGTGTCTAGTAGAGTCTTGCTTATGGGTGTGTCGTGCACCACACTTATAATTAGGAGGCTATAGGAAATTAGGAATTATTTTACTTCTTTCATATTCTTAGTTCGTGTATAAGGGTTTAACTTCAAAAGTTCCCTTCTTAACTCATGCGTTTATGCATTGCAGAGAATGCCTCCAAAATGTACTGCTAGCTAGAGGAACGCTAATAGCACTAAGGTTCCACAGTTAGAGATTCCCCCACCGAGAACTAGGGGCCGACCTACAATGTCTATTGAGGCACCCTAAGTGCCTACTATTCAGCCTACTCCAACTTCAAAAGCAGACTTTAGAGGGGCAATTACCATGCTTGCTTAGTTGATGGCCTCCCAGAATGGTAATCAGAATGTACCAATGCCTAGCTCTAGTTCTCAGGAGCCGTCCTCTGCCATCAGGATCCGAGATTTCTTGAGAATGAACCCACCAGTCTTCACAGGTTCTAAGGTTGAGAAGGACCCCTAAAACTTCATCGATGAAATGTGGAAAATTTTGAAAGCAATGTAGCCACAGAGATTGAGCTACTGTCTTACCAGCTCAAGGACTTAGCAAATGTTTGGTACAACCAGTGGGAGGAAGGAAGGGGTAAGGATGCTGAGCCTTCCATTTGGGATGAATTCAAGGGCGCTTTCCTTGAAAAATTCTTTCCCGGAGAGTTGAGGAAGGAAAAGGTAGAGGAGTTCATGAATCTGAAACAAGAGGGGATAGCCATGAAGGGGTATGGTCTCAACTTCATACAGTTGTCCAGGTTTGCTCCGGAGATGGTTCCCTTTGCGAGATCCAAGATAAAGAAATTTGTTTCAAGTTTATGCAAGCATGTGAGGAAGGAGTGTTAGATGGCCATGTTGATTTCAGATGTGGACACCTCCAGGCTCATAGTTTATGGTCAACAAGTTGAGGATAAAAATAAAAATTATAGAGAAGAACAACAAAGTAATAAGGCAAAGTCCACAGTACATGAGCTTGGTTAGCAGAAGCAAGGTAAAGGTAACAAATCTTTCTTTCAGAAGAAGTCGTCCGGCTAGGCCTCATCACCAGCCAGTGTGCCTGCACCCAACAATAGGTATGATAAAAAATCTTAGAGTCACAAGAATTTCAGAGCTCAGGGTTCCCAATCCCATGAAAGTGTGGCTCAAGGTCCAAAAGGGAAGGCGCCCTGCGGTAAATGTGGTAGACTCCATTTGGGAGAGTGTTGAGAGGGAACCAGGGGCAGTAAATTGGGTCATGTTCAGAGAGAGTGCCTGATATTGGGCAATAGAGCTCAATCTTCATTTGCGGCACCACCCTTGTTCTTCCAGTGTTAAGAATTTTTCTAATAAAGGGGCACAACTGTAAGTACAGACAGAGGTGAAAACCGTCTATATGCTATGGAAAATTGCCATGACCAAGAGAAATCACCCGACATTGTCACCGATATGCTTTGAGTATTCTCTTTCAATTTTTATGTCTTACTTGATTTGGGTGCCATATTGTCATTTGTGACCTTTATATGGCAAATAAATTTGATAGAATTCCTAAGTGTTTGATTGAGCCTTTCAGTGTTTCCACTTCTGTCGATGAGTCTATCTTAGCTGAGAGGATCTATAGAGATTATATTATGTCAATCTATCACAAGAATACCATGGCTGACTTAGTTGAGTTAGACATAGTTGATTTTGACGTGATTCTTGGCATGAACTGGCTTTATGCTTGTTATGCCTCTATTGATTGTAGAAATCGGATGGTTAAGTTCAGTTTCCCAAATGAGCCTATCTTAGAGTGGAAAAGTAGTCTTGTTATGCCAGAGGGTAAATTTATCTCCTACCTTAGAGCCAAAAAGTTGATCTCTAAAGGGTGTATTTATCACATTGTTAGAGTCAAGGATGATAGTGTTGAGTCTCCTACTCTTGATTCTTTCCCGACTTTAAATGAGTTTCCCAAAGTATTCCCTGAGGATCTGCCAAGAGTCTCTCCTGATAGAGAGATAGATTTTGGGATTGATGTTCTTTCTGATACGTAACCTATCTCTATTCTGCCATATAGAATGGCTCATGTTGAGTTGAAAGAATTGAAGGAACAAATGAAATATCTCCTGGATAAGGGATTTATTAGGCCGAGTGTCTCACCTTGGGGCGCTTCTGTCCTATTCATACGAAAGAAAGATGGACCGTTGAGAATGTGCATTGACCATCATTAGTTGAACAAAGTCACTAGTAAAAACAAGTATCCTCTTCCTAGAATAGATGACATGTTTGACCAGGTTCAGGGTGCTACTTGTTTCTCAAATATAGACCTCAGATAAGGCTATCATCAGTTGAAAGTGAGGGAGTGTGACATCCCAAAGATAACTTTCTGAACTCGGTATGGTCACTTCGAGTTTCTTGTCATGTCTTTTGGCTAGACCAATGCTCTTGCAGCATTTATGAATTTGATGAATAGAGTGTTCAAATAATATATGGACATGTTTGTGATTATATTTATAGATGATATATTAATTTATTCAAGGAATGAGGAGGAGCATGATAATCATCTCAAAATTGTTCTATAGGCTCTCAAGGATAGGAAGCTATATGCTAAGTTTTCAAAGTATGAATTTTTTATTGCCTCTATGACATTCCTAGGACACGTTGTATCCTGAGAGGGTATATGAGTAGATTCGTAAAAGATTAAAGCGGTTAAGAGCTGGCCAAGGCTTACATCCCCAACTGACATAAGAAATTTCTTGGGTTTGACTGGCTACTACTTTAGATTTATTTAAGTGTTCTCATCCATATCTTCACCATTGATTAAGCTAACTTAGATGAAGGCTAAGTTTTAATCGCAGATGCTTGCAAGAAGAATTTTCAAGAGTTGAAAATGAGGTTGACTACTACTCCAGTACTATCCCTACCTGAGGGAACATATGTTTTTGTTATCTATTGCGATGCGTCTAGGGTTGGATTGGATATGTATTGATGCAAAAAGGCAAGGTTATTGTGTATACCTCTAGATAGCTCAAGATCCATGAAAGGAACTACTGGACTCATGACCTTGAGTTGAAAGATATAGTATTCTCTCTCAAGATTTGGCGTCACCATCTTTATGACATGCATATCGATGTGTTCACAAATCACAAGAGTAGAACCTGAGGCAGAGGAGATGGCTTAAGTTGCTCAAAGATTATGATATAAGCATTCTCTACCACCCAGGTAAAGTTAATATTATTGCTAATGCTCTTAGCAAGTTATCTATGGGGAGCACTGCTCATGTAGAGGAGTTAAAGAAGGAGTTGACCAAAGAGATGCATAGGCTTGCACGTTTGGGAGTCCAACTTATCGACTCAAGTGATGGTGGTACCATTGTTCTGAATGGGGCTAAATTATATCTAGTTGCAGAGGTGAAAGAAAAACAAGATCAAGATCCCGTTCTCCTCCAACTGAAAGACGATGTTCAAAAGGAGAAGGTTATGGATTTTTCCAAATAAAGGGGAGATGGAGGGTTGAGGTATCAAAAAAGATTGTGTGTTCCAAGTATTGATGGAATTCGAGAGAGAATCATGGTAGAAGCCTATAACTCTAGGTATTCCATCCATCCAGGTTCTATAAAGATTTACCATGACTTAAGAAAAGTATACTGATGAAGTGGAATGAAGAGAGATATAGCAAAGTTTGTGTGCAAGGGCCCAAACTGCCAACAAGTCAAAGTAGAGCATCAAAGGCCTTGTGGAGTAGCTCAGAATATTGAGATTCCATAATAGAAATAGGAGATGATAAATATAGACTTCATTATAGGTCTACTGTGGTCCCTCAGACAACATGATTCTATTTGAGTGATTATGGATAGGATGACCAAGTCAGTCCATTTCTTGCCAGTTAAAACTACAGACACTGCAGAGGATTATGTCAGACTGTATCTTCAAGAGATTGTTAAAATGCGTGGAGTTCCTTTGTCTATCATCTTATCTAGGAGAGCTCAATTCACTACCCAATTTTGAAGTCGTTCCAAAAAAGTTTGGGTTCAAGGGAGAGCCTTAGCATTGCCTTTCATCCACAGACAAACGGTCAGGCGGAGCATATAATTAATACTTTAGAGGATATGTTGAGAGCATGTGTCATCGACTTCAAAGGAATTTGGGATGACCATTTGCCTTTTATTGAGTTTGCATATAAAAATAGTTTCCAATCAAGTATTTAAATGGCTCCTTACGAAGCTCTTTGTGGGAGGAGATATAGGTCACCAATCAATTGATTTGAAGTTGGTGAAGTGGAGTTGATTGGGCCAGAATTGGTTCATCAAGCTATGGAGAAGGTGAAGATCATCCAAGAGAGGGTGAGAATTGCCATAGTAGTCAGAAATCCTACACTAATGTTAGGATGAGATATTTGGAGTTTGAAGTGCATGATTGGGTATACTTGAAAGTTTCACCTATGAATGGTGTGATGATGTTTGGAAAGAAAGGAAAGATTAGTCCCCACTACATTCGTCCTTATTAGATTTTGAAAAGGGTTGCTAACGTAGCCTATGAATTGGAGTTGCCTCCAGAGTTAGCAGCTATTCACCCCGTGTTTCACATCTTGATGCTTAAGAAGTTTTGGGGAGATCCTTCACTTGTTGTCCTGACTGAGAGCATTGGGGTGAAAGAGAGTTTGAGTTATGAGGAGATTTCGATTCAAATTCTTGATCGACAAGTTCACAAATTGAGAACCAAGGATGTAGCATCCGTTAAGGTTCTATGTAGGAATCCATTTGTTGAAGAGGCTACATGGGAAGTTGAAGAGGATATGAAGGAAATATACCCCATCTATTCATGCCTCCTAATGATGATGTTGATGGCAATATTCCTTTTTCCTATCCTTGATTTAAAGTTTCTTCCAAGTTTGTGTATTTGATGTGTATTCTTGAATCCGAGCAGTGATTGTTTGATTGTTTGAGTATTTGAGTCTTGATTGTATTCGTACCTTGAGTAAACCTGTAGCTTGTTCTTCATTCTAGGATAAATGATACCAAGGGGGAGATATTGTAACTCTTCATTCTAGGATGAATGATTCCAAGAGAGAGATATTGTAACACCCCGTGTTATTCTAACCTAGACTAAGTTTAAGAACTATAAGAAATATTGAGAAAAGTGAGTTGTGCCTATTTGTACGAGTTGACCTATGAGTCGTAGGAACTCTTACGGATCATAGAAGGGACTCGTAGTGTTGGCATTGAGGACTAAATTAAGTCCCTTCTCAGTATCCTAAACACCTAGACTCTCATTAACACTTGGACTAATTGAGAGTGAGGATTGGAGAAGAGAAGAAAGACTAGGGTTCGAGTTCTTACAGAGAGGTCTTCAACTTTCGATTGTTCTTCAAGTTCTAGGTTACCCATAACATAGATTGAGGCCCTACACGTGCCCTAAATCTTTGTTTTCTTGAGTTGAGATAAGTTTTGAAGTTCCATGAATCGAGTTCTTGAATTATTTATACTTCCTATTGAGTTTTGTATATGAATTCTATTGTATTATTATGTGTGTGTATATATATGTATTATAATATTCCTTGACGAGTTTCTTGATTTGAGTCTGTTGAGAGTATTGATTCGTGTTTGTATTCACATGAATCCTAAGTGAG
Organism: Solanum dulcamara; assembly: GCF_947179165.1. Classification (NCBI taxonomy): domain Eukaryota; kingdom Viridiplantae; phylum Streptophyta; class Magnoliopsida; order Solanales; family Solanaceae; genus Solanum; species Solanum dulcamara. The sequence continues at coordinate 14,761,885 of NC_077248.1, read as the reverse complement.
ATTTCGTTTGTATTTTATGCATTGATAAAAATTTTAAAGAATGATTTGTGAACGTTTTGCATTAATTATTTTATGTACTATTTTGAGTTTAAAGAATGACTATTTTCATCTTTGATTGAGAATGAGTTTGAACATGAGTTGAGTTTGAGAAACCTCTTAATTATTAGTTTGAGCATAAGTTTGACAAATCTCTTAATTACTATTTTAAGTATAAACGAGTTGAGCATTATTACATTAAAACATCTATTTTGATGGTTGAGTTGAGGAGTTAAATTATGCTTTAAATGCATTCTTTGAGTTGAGATGAGGTGAATTTTGAGCTAAAGTCCAAAAGAGACTAAATGAGTTAATTGAGTAATTTTCTTGCTTAATGTATATGATCATAATAGAGTATTTTGAGAGTATTATTGAACATCGATATGGGGTAAGAGTAGAGGCAACTCCAACCCCATAAATATAATGACCTCCAAGGTCATTTTCGTGCTTTTGCGTGCTTTTACCTTTACCCATTCTCGTAACTTCTTTATAGATTTTATACGATGTTAATATGGGTGGCACACTTCCTAAGGTTTTTGATTGAGTTTTGAGGTGGTCTGACCATTTTTGAGGCTTAAGGCTTGAAAGAGTTGACTTTAGTCAATATCCAGGGATTCTAGCGTCATATGGGAATTCTGATGGTTCTATTAACTCCGAAAAGTCCATTTTGGTGTAGGAGGAAAGTTGTTTTGGATTTTGGAGTCTTCATTTTGAATTTAGGTGGTTTTGCCGTTTTAAATTTAAGTTTTGGCGAAAGTTTGACCTCGATCAATATTTTGAGTAAACGTGCTCGAATAAAAAATTTGTCAGTAAGGTTAGCTCCAAAATACCGAGTTGGTCTAGAATGACCTTTGATTTAATTTCCGAGGTGCTCGAAATAAGTTTTAGGTCGTATGTGCGTTTTGAATGCTTTCTTTGAAAAGTATTGACTTTGGTCAACATTTTAATGAAATGACCTCCGTTGGGAAATCTGTTGATTCCATAGAGTCCGCAATGCCGTTTCTAGTTGAGCAGCATAGTCCATTTGCATTTGCGAGGTTTCGAATGAATTCCATACCCTATCGGCGAAAATTCCATTTCTCCAAAATTCAGCACCAACTGAACTACTAGTACAGGGAATTTTGTTCTTTGCGTTTGCCATCCAGGGGCCGCGATCGCGAAGGACGGACTCTTTGATCATCGCAATCGCGAAGGACGGACTCTTTTGGGCCTTTTTGTATATTTTGTATGGTATTTACATATCTATACCTTGGCTCAATTTTTTTTGTTATATTCGTCTTGCTTCCGCCTTCTTATGTTATTGATTATATAATTAAATTGAGGTTTGACTTTCGCATTTGTTGGGTTTGACTTGCCTACTTGGGGGTTATAGTAGGCGTCATCATGACCCTAAATCGGGTCTTGACAATAAACTACGTAGCCAGCATAGGATAGAGGGCAAGCTTCTCTTGTCCCAAAAGAGGACTTTTGTATTGGATCCATGAGGTTGAGCCTCCTTTGCCCTGGCAAGGTATGTAAAATATATGATATATAATTATCATATAATTAATACTTCAAGCCTAGTCTTCAATCAATAAAATATTCTAACAAGACTTGAAGCAGGGGGCATTTGTAAACATTAAAATTATTTGATTTAAATCCGTAAATTAATTTGGGACTATATTAAATTCAAGAAAATAGTTCAAACAATGTGGTAATCCAAGTCAAATTAAATGAGCCACTAAAATCATGCCACGTGTTGAAGTTAGTGGCAATCCAAGTCAAATTAAATAAGCCACTAAAATCTTGCCATGTGTTAAAGTTATGTGGTAATTCAAGTCAAATTAAATAAGCCATTAGAATCATGTCATGTGTCAAAGTTAGGTGGCAATCCAAATCCAATTAAATAAGCCACTAAAATCATGTCACATGTCAAAGTTATGTGGCAATCCAAGTCAAATTAAACGAGCCACTAGAATAATGTCACATGTATATGTGACATGTTCTGAACAACCAAATTAAAGCTCTTCACCAAAGGAATCTGATTAGTCAGTTCAAATCGACCAATCAAATCACATAGGCATACCACTCTCTATAACTATAAGTAGGGGTCCTCATTATTCTCAAAAGGAAGGAGTTTTGAAGAACACGAAGCAAGAAGAGAGCTCGTGGATCAAATGCCGCAAATTCTCTACAAAACTACAAAGTTCAAGTAATCAAATTCAAGTTCAAATTCAAAATCAAGAACGAAGGCAAATATCAAGACGTCAAGATCAAGTACTTGTTCATATTTATTATTCGTCATAACCATACAAGTGTTCTGACATATAATTCAAATCTAAGTTTGAAGACGAGGATTCAAGATCAAGCTATTCAAGCCCTTGAATCTAAATCAAATTCAACTTCAATATATTCCAAATTATTTGAAGAATCAGAGGATTATCATAGAGATTGTAACACACACTACATTTTGAAATCAAATATTACACTTTGTTACTCCAATTTTCAGGTCTTGATTATTTATTTTTTCTTGGCTCGAAAATTTGTTGTCTAAAGATACTATCACAATTATTTATATATTATCATGATATTAAAATTGTATAATTGAGGAACAATTACTGTTTCACCAAGTCAATCCTCAGTCCTTGATGAGGCACTTCTAAAATCCTCAATGATACCATAACAAATATTCATGAAAAATTGCACAAATATTGAATGATACCATCAGAGCATATATATATTGTTATGTTATCAAACATAAACTAAAGGCGAATTAGGCCTAGGATAGAAACGGGGCACACAGGATAATTTATTTGAACCGAAAGGACATAAATAGAGCAAATTAAGAGTAAGCTATGGTTGGTAACTAGTTTGTTTATTGCGTCCAATAAATATAGTTTTAGGCCTGAGTACTGAAATATTTTGTATACATCATATATTGCCAAGACACTCATGAATGATAATCCTTCTACTTATATGGGAAAAACGAACTTGGTTGCAATAGCATGCCTTAAGTTTTCTCCAAAGAAATGAAATAGACATTCAGTTTTACATAAAATATATTTATAACATATTAAACATTATTAAAAGAATTTTTTGATATTGTGCTGACATCTCCTTTGTCTTATCCCATGACATTACTAAAAATATTCTATTTGAACTTTCGATCCACGCTTTAGTTGGACCTGAACGTGAAGAGAGTATTAGAGTGGTTAAAGTCCCACATTAGTTAGACAATGAACTGATGATTTGTTTATATGGATTTATGCAACCTCCCCTCATGAATAGTTTTTGGGGTTAAGTTATAACAACGTCTCATATCTTTATGATAAAACCTTTTAGGTTGTGGTGATGGGGTTTTTACTACCCAAATTATCTTATGCACTCTATCTCTCCCTTAAAGAAAACATTGCTGGTATTCTCAAAATAATCGGATGAAGTGAATTTTTTGGCTTGATATCCCACCATTTTTGGAGCATATACCTGATAGGTATATCTTCCCAAGAAATTCCAACATGATTTCCAAAGAAATTTTACAAATGTTCTGCAATTTTTCCAACAATGAAAATGTGGTGCATAGTGTACATCTCTTAGGTCAATAAGGCAACAAAAACACATGGCATTACAGTCTATCCCAAATCTAGCCACAACAGTTTCATTAAAAGGCAATTTACTTTTCAAAAATCTCCACATTAAGAAAGAAATTTTAAAAGGTAAATGTTTATGCCAAATCTTCTTTAAGAAATAAGAAATTTCATTTTTTTTTTTGTCTAATATGCCTCCAGGTAGATGCAGTAGATAAAAATCCAATACTATTAGGCTCCAAATAGGAGTATCAATTAAATTCTGATTACCAGTGTCAATGGTGTTGATGTGTTCAACAAAGAGCTCAGGAAGTTATAACTAATCTCCCAAATTCCATTTGTAGTAAAATTACTAACGAGTTCGACTCTTTTTAACCAACGGAGGTGCATCCTTTCATCAACGCGCCAAAGTGCTTTTTAGTTTATAACGACTAGTTAACACATAAAATATGTCTTCCTAATTAAAAAAAAAGACAAACTGAACACATACATTTCTCGTTTTTAATTTGTACTTTCTCCGAACCACTTTACTTGTCACATTTTTTTTGTTTACACTTCTCTTAAGAAATTGTGTTTTTTTTTTTTACTATCATACTCTTGTTTACTCGATATCTTTAATCATTTAAAACATTCATATCTCTTCAATAAATATTCTTTCTTTAATCTCTATTCAATAAATAAAAAGAGAGTTAATGTAAGCAATCACAATATTGGAGCATGTGTATGTGCTTTTCAATCACTTAGATTCTCTATGCTAATTAGTTAATGTTTATTACTTCCAAGAATAATTATTACTTAAGACAAAATGAGAAAAATATACTTAGTTATGTTGTGATTTTCAAAAATTGACAACTATTTTGAACCAACTACATATTTTTTCGTAAGGACGATAAATAAAAGTGGTCCGAATAGTGTACATGTTTCTTGTCTTTCATTTTTCTTGGTATAAAATAAGAAAGGTCAAAAATGTTACCAACAATTTCCATGTACCATCATCATTTTTCTTGCGGAAAACATTCAAACTATATAAGGTTACAAAAAACTGATTTAAAAATGCAATCAACTTGAGTTGATTTGTTTAAGGATATTAATAGCTAGAAAATTGTTGTGTTGTTCAATTTGCAAAAATAATGCCAATATCTTCATGTAGAGAAGCTAGCAAGAAAATTAGCTTCCACAATTAATGTGAGTTTTATTCCTTACCGTGATAATAACTAAGAAGTGCATATAATTGAAAGAGTAGATATGGCTGAAATAATAGCGGTTTTATTTTGATGTAAAAAAACAAATTGAAGTTGTGAATATTAAGGCATGAAGTTCTACTATATACATTTATATGTCATAGCCAACATTCTGCCTATAGCCCTAGTTAATTCTTGTTGCCACACTTCATTTGAACAGCCAAAGTCTTGAAGATGTTAGGGCATGGGTCCTTGCTCGGCTCGTCGTAAACTTCTCTCTCAATTGGGATTGTGCATGAGTTTTTCCCTAAGCAATTCTGTTCTGCAACTTGTAGACTCTTGGCAGAATTGCAATTTCCAACGACCAAGTTTCCACAGGCACCATCTGGATTACCATAACTAGCAAACTCGACTTTCTTGATGATTTTTTTGTCTGGGCAAGTTAAGTGTGCTCCTGACTTGAGATCTTCCACTACTGCCACGAAATCAGTGCCAGATCTCTCCCATGATTTCACATTAGGAGGATGGTATTCTGTGATGATACTGCAAATTGTGTCTCTGTTCACTGTTTGGATTTCAATCTCTTGTGGGTTACCACCGGTTTCCTCAAACACAACTAGGAGATTGTTCGTTGGTTTCAAGAAAGCTCTTGGAATGTGATACCTGAAATATCACACGTAAAATATGTTATAAACACTTTTCATAGTTTGACACTTTTTATGTGGAGAGTTCTTTTTCTTTCGGTTGATTGATATACTTACTCGAACTGAGTGGGTTGTCCAAGAGGGGAGAGGAAAGATGACCAATAACGACCAAGGCTATTACCATTGACCCAGATCATACCCTTTTGCATTTTGTCCATTTTCACGGCCAATGGGTTGTTGCCTTCAGGGGCATCGAAGTAGGTCTGCAGCCAAAAAAACAAGAAGAATTTACGTTATAATATATATCGTCAGTATAAAATTATCTGATTTAATAAAGAAATACTTGTGTGTTTACCTTGTACCAAGTAACAGCTCCATTAACAGTTCCAGTTACTGGGGTCCATTTTACTTTCTTTGCACCCTCTTCAGTGAACAATTGCTCTATTTCTCCAGATACACCTACCTATTAAAAGACCAAAAATAATTTTGGTTATCAATTAATACCATTGCATATCTTCTTAAGGTCAATTAAGATCGAATATAATTATGTATCGTCTATATGTACCTGATGTCCCCAATTGTTTTGAGTTATATCAAGGGTTCCAGCCATCAGACCTTGAATTGTTATAGCTCTGGGTCCAGCAAACCTCTTTTCCATGTAGGCTCCACTATTCTGCATTTTGTAAACATTTGTTTATAAATAATTGGTTAAATTGCACCGATGATAATAGTAATTTCTTATCAGGAAGGAAAGGAATACCGGGAAGCCAACTGTCTCAGCTAGAATTGAGATGGTGTTAGTTCCAGGTTTCAACACGACAGGCTTCTGGAAGACGAAGCTCTTCTCGATGTTGTTACCATGTCCAAACCCTGAATTGTAATACCAACATATGTTATGTAAAGAAATTTTTACGTTATTAGTGTAATTTAACTGATGGACTATAACCAATAATATACATACCAACGTATTCGCCATTAACATAGGCAGACAATGCATGACCCATACTTGCGATTTGTAGTACGGGGAGGATGTCAGGTCTCATGGGCAAGTCATGGCGATCGAAGGTGAGACTATGATGTTACAATTTCCAGCATTAGAGTACACTCAATTTGATTAATTAAGATAGATTAAAAATATGTTAAAAGTGTAATTACCTTGTACTGTACCAAGCATAATCTGAGGTATCCTTTGTCAAAGTATAAAGTTCCAAAGGTTCCCTGTTTTTAAGTGACAATTCATTGATGGATGGGATTTTTTCTTGGTACATTTCCCATTTAAGACCCTTTGCCTTCTCTGATGCCACAAAGCTCCTTGAATTGTGTTGGGAGACAATCTGTTTTCCATAACAAAAAATCAAAATTGAATACTTGGCGCGCATTGTCAGATGGTATTGATTCTTTTATATCATCAAATAAACGTAAATTTACCGTTTGAGTATTGTAGACAACTGTCTTGCAATCGGGGAGAATGCTAACGGATTTCTCTGGAAGGTAATAGTCTTTACCCCTGAATTTGATGGTCGCGGGATTAGTTGTGTGGTTGTTGGTTAAAAAGGCAGCACAATCAGTTCCTTTCTTCTCATAAACTGTAACCTGTAAAATAGTTATAATGTTTAAGATTTATAGAAGAGCTTGTTTAGGATAAATTACAATATTATAAAGGGAATTCTTTATAATTACCTCAAGGTCTTGGTTGATTTTTTGTACAGTGGGAGTTCCCCAAAGGAGAGCCCTTCTGGATAGCCTCAAAGCCCTGTGTAAGTCCCTCAAATGACTCCATTTTGGTTCCCTAAACAAACCTGAAAAGATGCAAAAATATATCTTTTGAGTTAAAAATTTTGAGCACGATTATATCATTCTGTAACATATTTACACCGTCATGGTGCATAGAATTTAAGGTAGCAGCACTAACCGAATTCATCAAGGGGAGCTTCATCATAGTAACGAGTTGTCACGAAAGATGAGCCTGTTCTTCCATAGTTGGTTCCACCATAGTACTGGAAAACATAGAGGGTAATTATTAGTTAATTAAGATATGACCAATTAAGGTTTATGAGAAAATAATCAAATGAAAAGAATATTGTATATGTACCATGTAATAGTTTGTAAGAGTTCCATTCTTTGCGAAGAAACGGGCTACAGAGAATGCAATATCCTCTGCTGCTCTCTGTGATGGTGGGTCTCCGAATGTCCTGTACTGGGCGGTCCAATTTTCAGTCCATAGAGAAGGTTTGTTAGGACCATTGGGGCCTTTGAAAGTATCTGCACAATGCCTTCCATTGCATGTGTTGATCTGAGAGAATTGAAAACAGAGTTACGTACATGTTGCTGTTTTCTAAATTTTAAGTTATCAACCATTTTATTGTTAAGTAGTGTAGTTATATTTGAAGAAGCAATAAAACTTACGATTTGTGGAGGGGCATCCTTTTGCTTACACATGATCCAAGGGACTCCATCGTATAGCGAAGTAGCCATATTGGCAGCCCACTCGACGTATTTCTTACCATTGTCTCTGTAAGCTAGTTGAACATTGTTGTACTCATTTTCGATTTGAGCCATGATGATGGGGCCTCCTTGTGGCGCAAACAACTTCTCCTTTTTCATCAACTCAATGACCATTTCTGAGTACTTTTTCATGTGGTGCTGCAAATTAAGAGAGCGATAAAACAATTAAACGTTTGTATTTTATTTGAAGAGAATTATACTTAACATTTCCGCCTTTAAGCTATGAATACGTACAATGAATGGTTTGTTGTAAGAACGGAAGGTGATGTTTGGAACCTCCCTTAGCCAGTATGGGAATCCTCTGTTCCATGATGATCAATAAGTCATTGTATATTAATGATGAAAAAAAATTATACATAATTACTCCATTAGAAGTGATCAACTCGATCGATATATATATATATGTTTACCCTTGATTCCATTCAGCCTCAATATATGGTCCAATTCTGAGGGTGACATACAAGCCTTGTCTAGCAATTTCCTTGATGAACTTGACAACGTCGTAGTTTCCCTCAAAGTTGAACTGCATATTCACTGACAACCATTATAATTCGTATCCATCATGACAAAAACAATCAAGATTTAATATGAACGATTAATTACCTGGCCTTGAACGGGCTCGTGGATATTCCAGAAGACATAAGTCTGGATAAGATTTAAGCCTCCTTTTTTAGCTTTCCTTATGATGTCTGGCCACATCTGAAACATTCCATCATAATATTAAAGTTTTTACATGACCAAATCCACTTATCTACAGGTTTAGAATAAGCATGATCATAGTAAATATAATGAAGTTACCTGAGGAGGCATACGGGGATAATGAATGGAACCAGAAAAGAGCAATTCTCTTTCCCCATTGACGATCATTGAACGCCCATCATAGGAAACTCCTTTAGTCTTTTCTCCGAATGCACAAGAAACCATCAACGAGAGGAAAGCTAACGACAGTAACCGATTTGATATAGCCATATTTTGTGTTGTTGTTGTTGTTTTTTACCTTTTTTTTGTTAGTATGATGACAGATGAATGCAACTGCAGGGACAAGGAAAAGAAGACAGTAAGCTATAAGGCACCTCTTCCTTATGTGGAGGAGGCACCAAGTTACTAGCTGTCTTGATTCTCTTGAAATGATCATTTCATGTCTCAATTTATAATGATTATAGCATAGATACATTATAAGGCTTGGAGAAATTTAAGGACTTCCATGGTCTATTTTTTTCTTTTGTTGCTATTTTGTAGTGATTTCTAACTACTTCACTTTGTTTGGATCAGGAATTAGCCAAAGGTCCATTGATAAATATATGGTTGTAATTTAATGTAAACTTCTTCATTGGAGAATTGTTCACCCCCAATTTTTTTTTTCTCTCTCTCTCTCTTTTTTTTTTTTAAAATTCTTCTGTTATATTACTCATTTCGTTTGAAACAAAGTACTTTAATATGGTTGGTCTTTTCTTTTCTATATGCTCTCGTATTTCTTCAATCATACATATATTACTTTGTAGAAACTCGATTTATTTGGCTATATAGAATTATAGATCATATAGATATATATAGGTGTGCTAAAATTCCTAATGACATGATAAACTTGTACCAAAATACTAACATGTACTTAATTAATTTAGTCTGCATTGTTTCTCTTAATAGTTGCTATATTTTTTCCATTGTTTTCTTTTTCTTGGTACTTGAATTTATTGTATTTGAATCGAATATTTTTATAAGGTCTACGTACACTCTATCCTCCCAAACCCCACTTGTGAGGTTTCACTAGATATGTTATTGTTATACCCGTCTAAGGAAAATTGACTTTAAGAACCCATATGGAGCTAGAAAATATTTCTGAATGAAGGGTGGCTTAATAAAATAGGTGCCAAAATTTAGAGAAGAGACATTTAATGGAAAGCTCCAAAGTGCGATGTTGAATTACCATTTTACCTTTACACTATATCAAAATGTTAAAAAATATATTAATTAAATATTAAATCTAATTAATTATGTATTAAATAGTAATCATATCATATTATACTATACCCCTACAATAATTTTTCATTATTATTTAATATAATTGCCATAGAGATATTTGGAATATCATAACTAGATTTTAAATTTTTGTACAAAAACAATTTCATTATAAGAACTTTTTTTTATGTTCCTTTACAATTGTAAAATTCTTAGTCAATCCATACAATTTTTTGGAGGAAGTTACATATATAGCATAATTATGTATATATTTCCTTGTTTTCTCAAATAGTAATTGATTTGACAGTGCTATGGTAAAATATAACTAATTTAATATGTGTTTGGAAGTATATTGACAGAAATTTCAATAAACCAAAAGAATTAGAAAACTAACAAATTAAAATCAAACCCATGAAAAACGACTTAATTGGTTTAATTTAATTTTAATATTTAAGAAACCGACGTCGAAAAAAGATTCAAATCATATCATGAACATCCCTGCTAAAAGGTCATCAATGGTTATACAAACTTATTAAAAATCTTAAAAACACAATTTAAATCATAAATGCTCAAAATCAGGGTCTAGTTATAATACCACCCAAAATGAAATTCTACCTCCCACGATTCATGTAATGATAAAATCAATCAATCTATGAAATTATTATTATAAGCAAAAAAAATTAATTAATAAAAAAATCAGAATTAAATAAGAATAAGGTAGTTGACATAAGTTTAATTGTAATTCATGAGGATAATGAAAAAGAATTATTGAATAAAGTAAAGCTAAGACAATGTATTTAAGAGGGAGGGGCACAATAATAAACACAAACACAGCTAAGTGGTTCTAGGCCAGCACAAACTCCAGTGAAACTATCGTTGCCATGAATTTTATTGCATTCATCCAAACAGCTTTGGGGATCACACTCATTTCGATGTAATATTGCACTGCATCTCTTTCTTTTTGGTTGTTGACCATCAACTAAAACACCTGCAAATATTCTACAAATTAATTGAATTACTAAACGTAGAACTCGATGCACAAAACATCTCACATTCACGTTGTGAAGAGTTAGATTATAAGGGGTGTGACCCTTATATATGCATTAATGGTTATTTTCACGGCTCAAACCAATGAGCTATAGATGAACTCTGTCATTGCTCCAATGCTGCATTCAATTACTAAATGTACTTATATATAATTAAAACATGTTCCTTTTTGTATGCAATACGTAGGAGGCGATTGACTTAATAACAATCTTATTAAGAAACTTGAGATATACAAGACCGTTAAATAAATTTCCTTGATCAAAGAAACTTTAGAGATAAAAAAAATTTAGGCCACTTAAATTTTTTTAGTTTTATAACTTTTGTACAAGAGATCTTCATTTTTACACAAAAAATCTAAAAAGAGGTATTTCTTCTATTCATTTTGTAAGAGGCTAAGAATATAACGTTCAATTATTTTATTAAAATACCCTTCAAAGGATTTTAAATGTTAGGAATATAACGATATTGACATATGCTCCTCTTCAAATTAGGATTTTCTTTATACTTTGACATACTACACAAACATTTGATGTATGTAGGGAAAAAAAAACTAAAAGAGAAGAGCAAAGAAACCACAAAGATAGAAAAAACATAGAATAAAATTGATAGAAGTGTAAATGGTACATATAATTATTAATGCTGACCTGATAACAGCAAAGCAACCAAACAAAGATGGAGGAAAGAACACTTGGCCATGGTGAAATAGCTAAATAATGTTTATGTAAAGATCTTTTTCAAATTCACAAGTTTTCAAGCCAACTTATGGCTATATAAATAGGAAATGACAGACTTGATTTATAAATATTTTTCCATAAAAGTTATCCATGTATCAACATAATATATAATTAATAATAAATATAAGTACTTCCTTTTTAGCATAGTAAACCGTATATTTTTTTCCCCATAAAAGTTCTTGTATAACATAATATAATTAATTATAATTTTTTTTCCATAAAACGTATTTCCCCTTTTAGCATAATAAACTGTATGAACTTTTTCCCACAAAAGTTCTTCTTGTATTAACATAATATAATTAATAATAATTTTTTTCCCATAAAAAGCACTTCCTTATAGCCAAATAAACCGTATGATTTTTTCCCCATAAAAGTTCTCCTTGTGTTAACATAATATAATTAATTATAAATATTTTTCCATAAAAGTACTTCCTTTTTAGCCTAATAAACCGTATGATTTTTTACCATAAAAATTCTTTCTTGTTTAACCTTCTTGCCTTTTATTCGAAGCATCTGCATTTTTAGTGATTATAGAATTTAAATGACTCATCCCAAAAAGTTAGAATCATGAATTCACCCATTCTTATTATATTTCCTTTTGTGAGTATTTCAAATTCTACTAATTTTCTCATTTGGTAATTATTGTCCGTAAAATATTGTTCAGAATTCATCTCCAAGTTCCTTTGCAAGTTTTGAGTAACTAGTTAAATGCATGTGTTTTATACGTGTATATATGATAATTAATAATAAATTATAGAAAAATAAATTATTATGTGTGTTTGTATTATTAAGTATCAAACTTTAAAAAGAAACATAAAATTTTTAAGATAAAAGTGTACTAATTTCATCATCACATTAACAATTAAGGAGCAAAATTAATTGTAAGTGAATAAAATTTGATCATTGAGATCAAAAATCAAAACTATGTTGGTATTGATCATTATTGATACACGAAAACACATACTCTAAACAATAAGGTAAAAGAAAAACAAATAACATTATATATTAGCATTATAATCTACATAACATATGAGGATAATAATACACGCAACTACTTATAATAAATTAAAAAAACATAAATAAATATGATAAAGTAGTAGATAACAACCTAATTAAAAGTTGTGATGAAAAAAGTTTAATATTTATTTTAATATTATAATTTTTTTATAATTTGCACCTAAATTGGTATCATGAATTTAATATTTATGATAATTCTATTTCTATATAAAGATTTAGAGTGTTACAATTCATTAAAAGACCTATTAATTATAAAATTTGCTATCACAAACCCAACCCTCGACCCTCATAGTGTCTTCGCATATTACGTATAAATATTCTTTAGGCAATATTCTTATGACTTATTTTGATCTTTTAAAAGGCTTAAAACAATTGCTTAAATCACTTTTTTTATTTAATCAACAACTACAAAAGCGTTCAAAAGCTATTTGACTTTAAATAAATCAATCCAAACTAGCTCATATTTGTTTATAAAGATTAGATTGATATATAATTAAAAAATGATAATTTATCAGCTACAACAAATTAAATTACACTGATAATAAATATATTATTTTTGCCATTAATAATATTAGTTGAACCCTTATCTAATTAATGGCCTTCAAAACCAAAGGTAACACTCTTATATCAAAAGATCAATTAAAATTTGTAATTAGATTCAAGAATTTGGGAAGTGACGGTTGGTATAAACGTGCACTGCGTATAATCTTACTTAACTAAAATACATGACAGATAGGCTCAAAACTCAATCAAATAGGAAAGATTTGTATTAATGCAAAAAAAAAGAAGGTAACTCTTAATCTCCAGTAATGTAAGTCAAACAGTAATTTCACTACCGATAAAATATCCAGGTTGTCAATTGTTCCTTAATACTTTCTTCGTTTTAAAATAAGTGTCATTTTAGCTTATTTCACATTCACTAAAAAAAGATAGAAGGTATAGTTCACTAAATTACCCCTATTAGATATTTTTTGAGAAATTGAACACTATTAAGAAGACAGTATAGTTGAAAAACATTCTAATTTTTATCTTGAATTTCTAAATTATTTTTTTTATAATAAAGGATTTATTCATTAAATATAATTAAGAGTCATTACATAAGGAAACTAGTCTAGGCAACATAGTACCCATTCTATCTATATCAAATACAAAAATAACAAAAGCGGAGAGATTGTGGTACATCATTAAGCTTCCAAAAATATTTAATTCGCATCCTTTTCTTCCTAACTGGTCCTCAATTCCATTAGTTTTTCTAAAAATGTGTTTGATTGATGCTCTTTCTGCCTTAGTTAGTAGGTACCTGCAATCATCAATTAAGTTTTGGTAGGCACTAGAAGTGTTAGATAACATATTAATGAGTTCCTTGTAATCAGTTTCGATTACTAAGGGCAATAAGTTCTCCTGAAGCGCGATTTTTTGTCACGACCCCTTTCGATCATTATGAAAACCAATAGTGGAAAGATTTTTGCCAGATTTTTTTTTGGGTAGTAATTTAAAATTTCAGGCTAGCATAGTATCTGATGAAATCTAAATAAGGTAAGATCTAGGGCAATCCGATGATGGATGGGGTGATATGTCTAAGCATGGATCGTGTTTTCTAATAGCTAAGACATTAAGGAGTCTGTTGGACCTTTCCAGAATTAAATTGGGATAAGTAGAACACCCGATATTGAATTGGTCATAAATGAGTTAGCTTAGAACTTCAAAAGTTCGAAGGTGTGTTGCGAAATGGGGATTTTTGGGAAGAATTTTGAGTTTATGTCCTATATGATCCGCCTTAGAGGGTGTCCCTCCACTATAGCAGAGTAATTAATTCTTGCTATAGCGGCTGGTCTCGCTATGACAGAGTTGCTATAGCGGAGTCGAGCTGCCATAGTAGGGTAAGTCGGTTTTAGTGCGGAAAAGTCACAAAATTGATCATTATTTGGCTATCTCATTTTGGAAACCTACAGAGGCGCCTAGGCCTTATTTCATCTTTTTTCCAACGTTCTCTTCGATAAAAGTAAGTTAATTACTCCCCTAACTTGTAATTCGACTCTGGAGCCCTAGAATCTATGGTAATCTTAGTGGGGGGGGGTTACTTGAAATTAATGGTGGAAAAATCTTTGGGTGGGATGATCATGAAATTATGCAAGTGTTAGGATTTTAGTATAATTCAGGTGTTTTTAGGCCATTTTTCAATGATTGTTGTATTAGTTTATTATTTTAGATCAAAAACAGGCCAAGACATCACAAAAAGAAGAAAGCTCCAGTCCTTTAGAGTTTTTAAGGCTTGATTCGAGGTAGGTGATGGTTGTTTGTTTTCCAATGTATATAATGTTTGCATGTTAACTACTTTATAATATTATTTGTGCAATGCATCTGGAAAAAATATAAGGGTTGAATATGAAATGACATCATATTGATAATCTCATGCGATGAACCTGATTTATTTACTTGTTTCAAAAGTGTGGTTGTTCATTGTGCTTGTGATTGTGCATGTTGTTTATGATTGTTGGTTGGCTCGGGTACCACGCTTGGTATGAAAAATCTATATGATTGACTCAGATACCACACCACTATAATTTATTAACAATGATTGGCTTGGATAAGCCCAAATTACACCTCGTTAACGAGGTATAAAGTGGTCGCTGTCAAATATAGAACCCAACTAGGTTGGGGTCGAATTCCACAGGTAATAAGGCAAAAATTAAGTTTATGCGGTTATTTTACTGTTAGTTACTTATTTTCGAAACAGAATGGGAAACATGGGAAGTTTTAGTATTCAATTTTTCTCTTAACATCAAATTATGACAAATAACGATTGATAGTATGCTTGATTCAGGATTAAACAAGAGAAATAATCAGGATTGTGTTTCACCAAAACTACTTGACTAATATTCGGGTTAGTACAGAATAACTGCCAGTATTGCACGCATATCAGCTTATCAATCTCGCACTGCACTTAAGCATTTCTCAACCCTCCTAAATGCATGTCACTTTCATTCTTTCGAACTTAAAGCAATTACTTCAAACCAATGATAATTATTCAAAGTAGTTAATTGTAACACCCCCCTAAAACATTGTATGTGGTGTTTCAATTCTCGACGAAAATGATATTGCTTCTATATTTTGGGTATAACTTTTCATAGGATGGTCCAAATTAGGTGATTCAAATTTTTAATAACCCCAACATCATTACCTACAACTTTCGTGAAGACCATATCTTAAGATTTAGAGGTTAAGTAGGTCAAATAAATTAGCTTTTGCAAAACATCTTGTTGTCACGAAATAGAGTATTTGTAGAAGAAACATCATATCTCACTGTAGGTTACTCCAAATCGATTGATTCTTGAACAACATGAAAGTATACTTCTAGAGCTAGTCCTCCATTTGACATCATACATGACATTACAATCCTCCATTGAATTTTCAAGATCATCTTTTGTAATTATTTTTATTTATTGTTAGGTCCCTCCTCCACACCTATAAATACCATCTTATTTTCTCATTTTATACATCAAGCTTTCTCAAGCAACTCTTCTCTCTATACACTTATTTACTCATTCTTAAATATAGTTTTATTTTTTAGTAGTGTATAAATACTATTTCGGTGATTCTCATACTTTGGGTAATACACAAAATGCTCCGGCAAGGAAAAAAGTCTAGGGGTTCAAGAGTGTTCATTGAGTTCTTCAATTCGGAGTAAAGCTTCGAATTCTAGGTATGTAAGGCTATTCATAGTATTGGATTAGGTTCGTCCATGCGCCCAATATTTAAATTCATCGTACTTGAGTTATAGTTGAGTTTTATCCTAATTCTTGAATTCTAAATGAGTTAATTCTTCTTCTATCGAGTTAGATATATTTACGCATTGAGATTATTATTATTTTTTATCTCTCATATTATTAAAATTATTTTTCGTGGCTACTTTCCTATGAACCCTAATTGATTTGATGTTCATAAATATTTTTATGCATGTCTTGACTAAAGATGTTGATTTTTAATATTCATTGACAAAAAAGTGATTTGAATAAGTCTTTTATTGAGTTTTAAAAGAGCAAAAGAATTGATTTTAAATGAATTGATTCTTTGGATTAAATGATGTTTTGAGAAAGATGTTTAAAGATATGAAAACAGGTTTAAATAGCAGCCTAAAAAAAGCTGAGTTCCCATAAACTCAGTAATTTATCAAAACCAAAAATAATAGTGCGGAAATTCAACACCCAGGACCTGAAAGTCATCGTTCCAAAACTTCTACCAATAATTCTAAGGTGGGGATGCAACCCCGATATCAAACATAAAGAAACAAAAGTCTAAAGGTCTAAGTCCTGAAGGAAGGACCAAGACTTAGGAGACTTCACGGTAGCCTGAAAGAGTTGGCCTACACTTGAGTTCAATAATCAATGGTCTCCTAATTTAGTTCTCTCAACAGTCGCCTGAATATGCCATGTACTCAATAAAAAAAGAGCAAGTGTAGTATCAGTACACAAAATAATGGTGTACTGGTAGAATCATGTGGCTATTTCAATAAGTGAGATATGGACAAGTAATTACAACACAATAAACACACATATACAGAGTACCTTACCACTTATCATTTCATAAATAGTATATATACATATACATATACACATGTTAACAGTCTCAATTTCAATACACACTCAAGAATGGTTCTCTCATGGAACCTATACTTCACCTATTAGTTTGTCAGAACGCGATACCTGATCCAAGATTGGGTCAAAATATGACACCCGATTCAAATATGTGTCGGAATATGACACCCGATGCGGTTATGTGTCAAAATATGACACCCGATTCAAGTAAACATAGCTTAATCACAAATACACTAAATAGTTTCAACAGTCATAAACACCAAGAATAAGTTCATTGCATTCCATGGACAATAAACTATTATTTCACATGGTTCATTTCATCTTTACATATTCACATGCATATATGCATACAAATGAAGTAGCTAACAAGCACATATGACACATATGGAAAGATAAAATCATCACCTACCTCAAAACCAAGCTTTAGAACTCTTAACTGCTGGATTTTTCCCTTTACGAAGCCTTCCTTTTTTTCGTGGTATAAAAATAGTCACACATATGCAAAGGATCAATAAAATAGCCTAACTTATCTGAATAATAACAAAATTCCAACCCTTATCCAAACCCATGATTCTAATGCCCAACTAGGGTTTTCTCACCATTAATTACAGGCCAAAACCCTCCCCGATGATAATCAACTATGATTCTAAGTTCTAAGAATCAAAATACAGAGTAGGGGAGTAATTAACTTACTTTAGCACGAAATTTAGTGGAAAACTGTAAGAATTCACCCTAGGTCGCTTCTGGACTCTTAAAGACAAACTGGGATGATTTAAAATGTTTTTGAGACTTTTTTCCATTTTTAATCGCGAATATCCCGCCACAGTGAGACCATCCCGTTATAGAGGACCCGCCCTGGCGGGATGCACGGAGATAGAATAGCCGTGTTTGAGTCCCAATCTTCCCATTTTGCAACATATCCTCATCCCATGACCTTCTAACATCTATACTTCACTCCAAGTTCAATTTCGGGAGTTTTACTCACCCGAATACGATTTCGTAAAGTCGTACAAGCTTTGTATCGTCTTGACTATCATCAAATAATCAAACTAACAGTTCAATCCCCTATCCATTACTGTATTACCCTACACCTCACCTGAACTTAGACATTTATTTTAGGACATAGGGAGTAGTAATTTTTATTAAAATTTAACTTTTAAAAATAATTGAGGTAAAAATCATGTTTGAATTTGTACCTACCAAGTATAACGTAAAGCCTACTTTTTTTTTTGAACATACAATTAACTAGAAAACGTGGCTGCGCTTCGCGCAAGTGTTAAATATGTGTTGGAATTGAAAAAAAACTAATTGATTACATATTTATTAGATTATCAGATCGTATTATTATCTTCGAGGTTAATTATATTATAAAAATTATTTTGAAATGATGATACATAATAAAACTTATCAAATTTAGCATCTTTTAATGATGGATAATACATTCATAATGAATAAGTCGGAATATATTCTCTAATAAAGAATTGTTTCATTTCTATTACATTGGGCATTTGGTAGTATGTTTTGATGGTCCTGCGTACTTTTTGTTGGGATAATATTGAGATTAAAATTAAAATTTAGCTTTATATATATATAAAGTTAAAAATTATGAAAATTGGAGGTGAAAGAATATCTAAATGCATATTATATCTAATATAGTCTATCATATTATAATGGGAGGTAAAAAGTTAAGTAATTGAATGTAAAGACTTTTTGAGATATTAAAAATAAAATAAATAATTAAATGGCGAAAAAGTCTTTTTATCTCCCAATTTTTAGCATATTATTACTACACATTAATAAAATTTATTAAGAATTATGAAGGTGGAAGGTGGAAGGTGGAAGAATACATGAATGAATATTAAGATATCTAATAAAGAAATGTCATTACTGTGGGAGGTGAAAAGTTGCTGAATTGATAAGTAATTTTTGAGCTATTAAAAAATGGTCAAAACAAGGATAAAAAAGATAAATAATTTTCTAGTCCATAGAGAGGTGCCACATCACCTTTGAAAGAATATCTAAATGCACATTATATCTAATAAAGAAGATATAGTATAGCGGGAGGTAAAAAGTTGAGTAATTGTATGTAAAGAATTTTGGAGATATTAAAAATCATATAACTAATTAAATGGAGGGAAAAAATGCTAAAAAAAGAGAAAAAAATATGAATGAAGGTCATAGAGAGGTGTCACATCATCTTGTCTATGTTCCTCCTTTATAATATGATAGACCATATCATATGTATTTAGGGGCAACAATATTTAATAGCTATGAGAAATGTAATATACCTTTCGACAGTGGCAAAATTTTAAAATATTAATTAGAATTTGGCAAATAGATATACACATAAACAAAAACGTGCATTTTTTCATCTTCATTTGCATAATAATAAGATGAAGAAGAGCAAAGTTAATTGAGTAAAATTTGCTAATTGAGGTTTCTAATATGTTGGTTTGTAGAGTTTCATAATTTATTTTTACAGAAATAAAGGAAATCACATATCTAATTAAATATCTTTGTTCAAAATGAAGTAATAAAATAAAAAAGAATAGAATAATATTAATCGAAATCAAAACAATACACTAATGAATCTTTAAAATATTTGAACATCATTCAAACTTTTATACTAATATGACCATCTCTCTTGATGAATCTTCCAAAATAATCAAACTTCCTTCTTCATTTTGATGAACTTGTACCAAATAAATGTGAACATCTCTCAATGATAAATCTTTGAAAAATATATCTATGAACTTCATCAAAGTGAAGGCCATATCGTGACATCATCTTTTATATGTCTTCTCTTTTGATTATTAAGCACATTATTGATGAAAAAAGATGAAGAAAACAAATTTAAAAAGGAGAAAAATACTATACTACTAAAAAAAGAATGAGAAAATGGAAATGAACATTCAACATCTCCATAGATGATTGTTATTTATAGATTGGATAATTCATAAGAATAGTGTTAGAAAGGAGTTGAAGAGACTAGAGAATGTAAATAGATGGAGGTTTTTTGTAACTCATTAGATATAATTAGAATAGTAAATTTAATTAGATTTTTTTAATTAATAAACATATTTTTTGATGAAAAGAATGAAGAAAAAAAGCCAAAAAAAAGGAGAAAAAAAGATAAATAGAATTGGAGGTCATAGAGAAGTGCCACATCACCTTGTCTTCATTTTTCTTTATATATAGATATTATCTCTAAATCTGAATACTGATTTTTTTTTAAATTTCTTTCCAGATTTAAATAGTACTATGCACTAATTGTCTTTATTATAAACTATAAATACAAAAAATTTATTGAAAACATAATCTGATATAGTAATACTCCTTAAAATATAGTAATAATTTTCATAAGCCAATATTAGGCATTAAATTCACTTGAACAAACTCCCGTAACTTCAATAATCCTACAAGTTAACTTTGTGACCAAGTCTATTGTCTAGTTGATCAGCAGAGTATTTCTTTGAATCATCACACACACATTTTCCATCACGACATATTGTAGGCAGTGCTATAATCCCACTATAACACATGGTAGGATCACAATCGTCTGTAGTCGTACATTCTTGTGCTATTACCGCATCTGAGAATTAAAAACTTGTTAGCATCGAACAAAAATATATATATATATAAATTTAAATTATTAACTAAATATTGAAATTCATCACGAGAGATTGAAAGACTTGTATGATTGAGACAGATCTAGAGTCAATACATTCGAATATTGTAAGGAGAAAAAAGCACTAACCAAATGAAAAGATCAATAAGTCTAGCAGTCAACAAATTCTTTTCCATATTGTGCAAAAGGAAAGGTTTTTTTTATGTGTGTGTGTATGTTTAGAGGCTTCTTAATGTAACAAATATATATAGTGTCTACTTCATTAATTACTTACTGATATGAACTTCTATTTCAATATTAAATTTTGGAAAGTGAATCAAAGAAAATATTTTGTTTATGGAAAGTCAGTCAATGAAAAATGTCTTATTTAGAGATTTACGATCATTTTCTCGTGAATATCCTGAATACATCCAACTAGGAGTGTTCTGTTAGAAAAATAAATGAGAATGTATCTCAAAATTCAAGTGTCATCAGTGACTACGCATGTGTCCGGATTCATTCTATAGATAATAGTGTGAAAAGAAATGTTTATATTCAACCACCAATATGTCATAATAACCATATTAAAGAGTCATTATTTTTAGAGATAAGTGTCAAAAACACACTTAAACTATCTCCCGTTTTTGAGTTTCATATCTAAACTATTGCAAGTGTAAGTTTCATACCTAAACTATCACTTATTAGTGGGAGAAACACACATCAGTGGTGTGTGTATTACACTCTCTCTACTCTCTCTATTTTTTGAAAAAACCTTGTCACATGGCATTCTACATAGATAAAATTTTCCACCTTGACAAAAATTAAATAAACTATTAATATTAGTTAAAAGTTAAAGACTAAAGTATTTCTATCCCAAAAAAAGAAAATTACATTTTAAAAAAATAAAATTTAAAATATTTTGCTCACACACTCCATCCGCCCCCCCACCCCACCCAACAATCCCCGTACTTTTATTTTTTTAATTTTTTTATAAAATATTTTTAAAAAATTCATACTTCACCCCCTCCCCCACTCCTTCCTAAAAAATGTAATTATTTTTAACCATTACTAGATATTATGTAATGACCCCTTTCGATCGTTATGAAAAAACCAACCGTGGAGAAATTTTGGCCAAAAAACTTATTGGGTAGTAACTTAAAATTTTTAGGTTAGGTCAGTCTCAAATGAAATCTGAGTAAGGTAAGGTCTAGCGCAATTCAAAAATGGATGGGGCGATATGTTTATGCACGGATCGTATTTTCTAATAGCTAAGACATTAAGGAATCCATAGGACTTTATCCAATTGAATTATGGTAAGTATAATTTTGATATCAGACTTGGCATGAATGGGTTAGTTTGGAACGTCAAGATTTGAAGGTGTGTTGCGAAATAGAGACTTTTGGGGAGAATTTAGAGTTTTTATACCAAGCAATCCGCTATAGTGGGTTTCACACACTATAGCAGGGAAATTACTTTCCACTATAGTGGATGGTCCCGCTATGGCACCGATGCTATAGCAGGATTAGGCAGTTATGCAGAGTAAGTCAGAATTTTAGTGTAGAAAGTCCCAAAACGATCAATATTGGCTATCTCATTTTGGGGAATTGCAAGAGCGACTTCGGGTGAAAACCACCAATTTTCCATCATTTTCATCGAAAAAGGTAAGTTAATTACTTTCCTAACTTGTAATTTGATTCTTAAGCCCTAGAATCTATGGTGGTTAACCTTAGGGGAAGGTTTTAACTTGAAATTAATGGTGGAAAAATTCTATTTTGGGTTGGATGATCATGAAACTGGACAGAGATTAGGATTTGAGTATAATCCGGATAGTTTTAGGCAATTATTCATTGATTGTTGTATTTTAATGTTGTTTTAGGCCAAGAACAAGTCAAGGCACTACAAAAGGGGAAAGCTCAAGTTCTTTAGAGTTTTCATGGCTTGATTCGAGGTAGGTGATGGTTGTTTATTTTGCAATGTATGTAATGTTTGTATGTTAACTACTTTATATTATTACTTGTGCAATGCATGTAGGGAAATCATAAGGGATGAATATGAAATGACATCATGTTGATAATCTCATGCAATGAACCTGATTTATTTACTTGTGGTCTCAAGTGTGGTTGTTCATTGTGATTGTGATTGTGCATGTTGTTTGTGATTGTTGGTTGGCTTGGATATCATGCTTGGTAAGAAAATCTATATGGTTGAATCGAGTACCACGCTCGTACAATTTACTATAATGGTTGGCTCGAATACCACGCCAATACACTAACAATTTGTGTGTGGATTTCATAAGAGGACCGGATATGTGTTATTGTGATCATATGAAACATCTTTCATGCATTGGTTAAGTTAATATTTGTGACTGAAAGTCCATATCTGTTTTGACTTGTTGATATATGTGTTGACTTGTGTTACTGTATTATGGTTACTTATTTACATTCTTATTTTGAGACTAGTTATGTGATCCTACCAATACACTAAGATTTTTGTATTGATACTGCACTTGATTTTTCTTTGTTGAGTACATGGCATATTCAGGCGGTCGCTAAGAGACCTCAATTGTGAGACTTACATGATCTGAATCCAAGGGTGAGCTATTTCATCTAGGCTATCATGGATTTTTCTTAGATCATTGTTCGTCTCTTCAGACAAAAACATTTTAGACTTTCATTTTTATTTTCTTGTTGGGGTTGCATCCCCCTAATTCTAGACTTTGTTAGAGCTTTGTAACTATGACTTTCAGGTTTTAGGGGGTATTTTCTACAAGATATTTTTTATTATAGGATTGAGTTTATGGGAACTTAATCTTTAAAATGTTTTAAATTGTTTTCTTCGTTTATTTGCATGACTTGACTTCTGAAGATGGTGTTGGTATCTAACTTCCTTAACTTTTTTGTTCGCAGATGGACGACACGAGATGTAACTATGTAAGGGAAGCAACTCCAGTGATGGAGATAGCGATGGACCCAGCAGCATAAGGCAGAGGTCGAGGTAGGGGAAGGGGCCGAGAAAGGGAAACACTCGTTAGCGGTGGAGCTCAGAAAGGATTAGTACCAAGACAAGCGACCCCTCCCCTACCCAAGACCATATTGATGAAGAGATGGAGATTGAAGTCGAGAAGGAGGCGTACCTAGAGATAACAACACATGTTGGGGGTACAGGTCCTCCCCTCATGTCTTCTGAAGAGGTTCAACATGTATTGAACTTTTTGAGTGAGCTAGCAGGTATTGGATCCACACCCACAGTGTTAACTCCTTAGGCTTTATGTACTCAGTCGTTTGCTAGCACAGCCCCAGGATGGAGGGAGCTTGGGTACTCATGTATTATTATATCCTTTAATGGGCCATGTGATGGCTGGTATGGATCATGGAATGATGACTAGAATATATTATTTTAGATACATATACGCTTAATCATATACACTAATAAAAACTAGATAAATATAATCTTAACTAAATAATGTGTTAGATACATCAATAATGTGCAAGATACTTGCTTAAATCTCTAATAGATTTGTATATTTTATCAGATACATATAAACTTAATCATATACACTGATAAAAACTAGATACATATAATTTTAATTCAATATATGTGTCGGATACATCAATAATATATTAGATATATCAATAATATATTAGGTACATCAATAATATGTTAGATATATCAATAATATATTATATACATCAATAATATGTCAGATTGTAATGACCCTAAAGGTTATTTTGGAAATTTTTGAAAAATTATTATTTTACCCCTCCTAAAAGTTTCCCCGATCATATTTGATCTGTTTACAAAGTTGGTTTTGAAAATTCTTTGAAAGGTTGTGATTTGTGAAAGTTTTGAATTCTTAAAGACTTAAGTTGTATAAAAGTGATTTTTGGTGCCAATCAGAACTACGGGTCTCAAAATGGAATTCCATCAACTCCGCAATGTAGAATTTTGTTTAGGAGAGTTGTCAATTTCAGATTTGGAGTTATTTCGTGGATTTGAGATTTTAAATTGAAAGTTTATGGAATCTTACACCAAGAGTTGACTTCAGTCAACATTCAAAGTACAGAAGCTTGAAATAGATTTTCGACAATTTCATTGGATTTGGGGGGTGGTTTTACGCCTGGTGAGATCTTGGTTGATTTTTTGGAGGCTCGGAGTTCAATTTGGTATTTTTGAGCCTTAAGATATTTTAGTTGTGATGAAATGAGTTTCAGGTCAAGGAGACCTCAAATCTATATTCTGACGATGTCATTAAGTTCGGAACGTCAAATTTAGTAGGGTAACATATATGATTTGTGTACTAAGAGTTTCGAACAAATTTAAAGGTCCATTCAGAAATTCTATTATCTTGTGTGAATTTCTAGTTTCTGTAATCTAGATCAAGGTATTTGTTCATCATGATAGCGTGAGTATCTCTCGTGATTGCGTGGAGTCTTTTTTGTGTGCATCGCGATTGCGTGGACCTTGTCGCAATTGTGTACACTTATTTCCTCTGGTAATCGCGATCACGAAGGTCAAAATTAAATGAGTTGACCATTTAACTCAACGTGATCATGAGGGTTTGGTCATTTCGATCACGAAGAGTAATTTTTACATGAATAGTAGACTTTTTTCAAAAGTCAGGGTTTCACCCCATTTCATCATTTTCAAACTTTGAGAGCTAGGTAGAGGCGATTTCAAAGGGGTTTTCGAGTTTAATCAATTGTGTAAGTGTTTTTGGCCCTAAATCTTCATTACATAATGTTTATTTATTGATTTTACCCATTAATTCTTGATTTTGAACTTCAAAGTTTGGGAATTTTTCAAGAACTCAATTCTTTTGATAAATGGTGATTTAAGGACTGATTTCAACTTAGTTTTTGAAATAGTTTTCATCGATGGTTTCTAAATTCTTCGAGTAATGCATTTTTATACAAATTTCTAGATTTACCCTTCGTTCCTAGGATTGGGTTTTTGGGTCAAATTGACCCTGTTTTTCAATATCTTTGATATGGTATTGATAGTTTTGAATTTTTATTGTGGTTTCATATATGAATACATTGTGTTGATTTGGAGACCCTTCGGAAAGGAAAGACTCAAGTTACAGAGTGATTATGTGCTTGAATTGAGGCAAGTGAACCTTTTAACCAATTGTTAAGTCTATTAAACCTTGTATGCCATTGTGTACTTCGGAGTAATAGGGTTTGGTGAAGGGATTCACATGTCATGCTTTGATATTTATCTAATGAACTATAATGATGATGAAATCAGGATAAAAGAGTAAATTTGTTGATTTTGTGATGTAAGATTGCTTCAAATGATTCGAATGATTGATCAACTTACACATGATGTTGTGATGAGATTTCAATATTGGATTGTGATTGTGAAAATGATATATACATCTCATTGTGTTCCTCTTTTTGAGTATTTGTAGCTATTTACTTGCACCGAGACTGTGCCAATATTCTGATAATGAATTGCAAGAATGAGAGGAAATAGAGAGCAGGCCACAACCATGGCAGATTCATATTGAGAGGAAATAGAGAATGAGTCACACGTCCGTAGAGGATTTATCCTTGAAAGGAAAGAGATCGGGCCACATGCTCATGGTAGTTGCATGAACTACAGAGTTCTCTATGGGTCCCGTATTGATGATTCAATGGGTGTTTATCACTAGGATATACATGCATTACTCTATTTGACATTGCATTTGTACTTATCTTTTATCCTGATATTCGTGGCTTATGATTGTTGATTGAGGAGGAACTGTGATTGTGCTTAAATACTATTAGTGCATGTAGAAGTGCAATTAGCGACATTCTATTCATTTATTATCGACAAGGAGTGAGAACTATTAGGTTGGGTTGTTTCTTATGCTGGCTATAGTTGAAGAGGTTCGAATGATGTGTGATGGATACTTGTGTTGGATATATCTTACTTAGAGTTAGGTGTTCGCATGTTGGGTACCGTTATTGGTGGGTACTCACCCTTACTTTCTAAACTTGTGTAGTTTTTGAGCTTGGTTCCTCATGATTTCTCCTCTTATCTTTCTACGTCTAAGGCTCTGGTTGAAGAGTGAGCGAGGTAGTTGTTTGTCACTTTGGCGATACCTTATACTTTATATTAATGTTTTTGTTCTAATTTAGAAAAAAAGACCTTGACACTTGTACATCTTTCTATTATTATGTAATATTTAGAGGCTTGTACACACGACAACCAGATTTTTAGGGTATAAAGAGTTTGAAAAAGTTATTCGCCTATTTCATTGTATTTAAATTTCATTTCTGTTTTACTTCCGCATTTATCCATTTTAATCAGATTTTAGGCTGACCTACCTTTATGGGATAAGGCAAGTGTCATTATGTCCTTTTTTGGATCGTGATAAAATAGTATCAGAGCCTTAGGTTCATAGGTCTCACGTATGTACACACCAAGTCTAGTAGAGTCTCAAAGATCAGAGCAGAGACATCCGTTTATTATCTTTGAGAAGCTATAAAGATTGTTTGGAAAATTCCTTTGTTCTTTCAATTCTTCTCGTGCGTGGTTACTTTTGCTAGTGCTGAATTATCGCGTGTTTTTTTTGACAGATGGCTAGGACGGGAGCTATTTCTGCCAGAGGAAGGGAGGCAATCTCTGAGTATGTTACTGAGAGCCCAGCTAGGGGTAAAGGAAGAGGTTGTGCCCATGGAATGGCACCAATGAGAGGTCATTGTAGGGGTATCTCTCTCGAGCTAGAGGTTAATGGTAGAGAGGACCGAATTCCTCTAGAGTTTGTTGTTGGACCATTACTTTTGGACACCTTGTTGAGGGTCTTGGGTGTCCCTGAGGAGTTTACATAGGGTTGTGGTCAGACAGGCACAATAGAGGGTTCTCAAACTAGAATGAAGACTCAAACCTTAGAGCAACGTCAAATTCTAGTGGGACAGCCACCGGCGGGTTCTATAGCTGATGGTGTAGGTTTATCGAGAGATGGAGCTCAGGGTGTGCCTTTACTTATATTGACCCATGATGACTAGTGCATGTATGAGAAGTTTAGACAAATGGATCTACCTCAGTTTTAGGGTGGAAAGACTGAGGATGCACATCAGTTTCTGACTATACGTCGAGATATACTATAGACAGTTGGGTTAGTCAAGTTGAACGGAATTCGTTATGCTACACTACAGTTGCATGGTCCATCTAAGGAGTGGTGGAGAGTTTACTTAGGGTCTAGGCCAATTGGATCTCTACAAGTGATATGGGACAAGTTTTCTAGTATCTTTTATGACCACTTCATTCCCTAGAGAGTGAGAGAGGAGACCTAGTTAAGGTTTGAGAATTTGAGATAGGATGGCAGTATGAGACTCATTTCTACCAGTTGTTCAGACATGCCTTAAACATCCTTCCTGATGAGGTCGAGAGGATTTGCAGGTTTGTGAGGGGGTTGACGTATTCTATCTGTATGGTTATGTTCAAATCCTCTAGTGAGGGGGCTTCATTCCAGTCCATTATGGGTTCCACCAAGGAGTCAGACTTGATGGAGTGAGAGGCATTTGGGGACCCTAAAAGAGCTCGTACATATGGTTAGTTTCTAGTACCTCATCTAGAGGTAGAGGATCCTATAGATAGGGTGGTATTTTCAGCATTGAGGACCATTTCATGCATCTATGCCAGCATCCGGGGGTGATCAGATACCTTATGGGTCCTACTGTGTAGGTCATGGTTCTTATGGTTCACAACAAAGGCCGAAAGGTTGGGGTGGTTATTCGGGTTCCTCCAGATTATCCTAGCAAACAATGTACCCAGAGATGTTTTTATGATTGTGGAGATCCAGGTTACCTTGCATGGAAGTATCCTGCATAGGGTCGGGGGGGATGCTAGCCTAGTTCATCAACTCCGAGTAGAGGATCAGTATCATCGATCAGAGGTCGGGGGAGAGCTTAGACTAGTATAAGTGGTCGTACTCCTAGTAGGGGTGCTAGTGGTGCTATCATTCAGTAGGGAGGAGGTAGAGGTGTCGTTCAAGCTGGATGTGGAAAAAAGGCCGAATGTTATACTTTTCTAGGGAGACTCGAGGCTGAGGCTTCTGATGCAGTTATTATAGGTATCGTCCTAGTCTGTCATCGATTATCATCTGTGTTATTTGATCCAGGATATACATTCTCCTTTGTTTCTACTAATTTTTCTTTTGGGTTTGATTTGATATGTGATCATATGCCTATGCCTATTTATGTTTCTACATCCGTGGGTGAGCCCTTAGTGGTGGATCAGGTGTATCGATCCTGTCTTATTTCTTTGGCAGGGTATAACACTTGGTATACATGATTATATTGGGAATGATAGATTTTGATGTTATTTTGGGTGTGGATTGTCTCTCTCTTTATCATGTGACTCTTGATTGTTATGCTAAACTGTGACCTTAGTGATGCCTGGTGTTTTGAGGATTAAGTGAAAGGGTACTAGTAGTTTCTACCCTAGTAAGGTTATTTCCTTCTTCCGTGCTCAGAGATTGATTGATAGAGGGTGCTAGTCTTATTTGTCCTTCATTAGGGACACTAGTGTTGAACCACCTTCCATGGGATCAATTCTAATGGTTCAGGAGTTTGTCGATGTATTCCTTACTGACCTTCCAAGAGTTCCCCCGAATAAGGATATTGATTTTGCTATTGATTAGGAGCCAAGCACTAAGCCTATTTCTATCGCTCCATCCCATATGGCTCCGATAGAGTAAAAGTAGCTAAAGGAGCAGTTATAGAATTTGTTGAGCAAAGATCTCATTTGCCTTAGTGTGTCACCTTAAGGTGCTCTGGTCTTATTTGTAAGATGAAACATAGGTCTATAAGGATGTGTATCGATTATAGATAGTTGAACAAGGTGACTATCAAGAACAAGTATCGTCTTCCCCATATTGATGATTTGTTTAATCAGCTTCAGGGAGCAGAATTATTCTCCGAGATAGACTTGAGGCCCGGTTATCATTAGTTGAATATTAGGGAATCAAATATCCATAAGACATCTTTTCATACTCGTGTCCACTATGAGTTCTTGGTGATGTCCTTTGAGTTGACTAACACCCTGACAACATTCATGGAGTTAATGAATGGATTGTCTCGCTCATATTTGGACTCCTTTATGATCGTGTACATTGATGACATCTTGGTGTATTCCAAGACTGAGGAGGATCATGTTCGCCACTTGAAGTTTGTGCTTCAAAGGTTAAGGGATGAAAAGTTCATTGCAAAGTTCTCCAAGTGTGAGTTATGGCTTAATTCAGTCACATTTTTAGGACATTTAGTGTCTAAGGAGGGTGTTAGAGTAGATCATTCCATGATTAAGGCAGTTAGAGGTTGGACGAGGCCTATTTCTCTTATAAAAATTTAGAGTTCTGTGGGGTTGACAGGTTACTACAGACGTTTCATATAGGGTTTCTCTACTATTGTGGCCTTATTAACTAGATTGACTCAGAAAACAATGGGTTTCCATTGGTCTGATGAGTGTGAGGTGAGATTTCAAAAGCTCAAGACCTTATTGACTTCGGCTCTTGTCTTGACTCTACCCAAGGAGGGTGTGGGATTTAATGTGTATTGTGATACTTCTATAGTTAGTTTAGGTGGAGTATTGATGCAAAAAGGGAAAGTAACTACCTACGCTTCTAGACAATTGAAGGATCATGAGAAGAATTACCATACTCATGATTTAGAGTTGGCGGCTGTGGTATATGTGTTAAATCTATGTAGCCACTACTTGTATGGCTTTCATTATGAGGTCTTCAACGATCATCATACCTTTAATATATATTCCATCAGAGGGATCTCAACTTGAGATACCATATATGGCTTGAGTTGTTAAAGGACTACGCTATAACTATCTTATATCATCCAGGAAGTTCAATGTGGTAGTTGATGCCTTGAGTAGGAAGACTTCTAGCATGGGGAATCTTTCCCCTATTCTATTTGAGGAGCGATCGTTGGCTAGAGATATTCAGAGGCTAGCTAATAACGTTGTTTAGTTGTAGATTTTCGAGGGTGGTGGTGTTCTTGCATTTGTGGATGCATATTCTTCTTTAGTTGAGCAGATCTGTAAGGGACAGTTTGAGGATGAGAAGTTGTTTATCATTAGAGCCAAGGTGTTCAGAGGTGAAGCTAAGGAGGTGGTGCTCGATTTTGAGGGAGTGTTGAGGATTGGAGGCAGGATTTATGTACCCACAGTGCGTGAGCTCGTTTGATTAATCTTAGAGGAGACCCATTGTTTGGGGTATTCTATTCACTCAAGAGAGGCTAATATGTGCCATGACTTGAGTCAGCATTATTGGTGGTGCAGTATGAACAAGGACATTGTGGAGTTTGTGGATAGATGCTTAACTTTCCAATAGGTCAAATGTGAGCATCAGCGACCTGGTGGTATGTCTCAGATGATTCTCATCCCTACTTGGAAGTAGAAGCGTATCACCATAGATTTTGTGGTTGATTATCCAACTTTCATGGGTGTTTATGACTCTATTTGGATAGTTGTTTATTGATTGACCAAGTCCGCCCATTTCATTTTGGTCACGATAAAGTACATAGATGAGAAGTTGGCTTAAATTTATATTAGCTAGATAGTTCGATCATACGAAGTGCCTATTTCTATTGTTTCTGACTAAGATTCACTGTTCACCTAACACTTTTGGAGAGATCTACATCATTGTTTTGGCAATCAGTTGGACATGAGTATAAATTTTCATCCCCTATTGATGGACAATCTGAGCGGATCATTCAGATATTGGAGGGAATGGTTCGGGAATGTATGATTGACTTTGGTGCCTATTACGATTAGTATTTTCCCTTAGCGGAGTTTGCCTAAAATAGTTATCATTCAGCATTCAGATGGATCCATTTGAGGCATTGTATGGTAAGTGGTGTAGATCTTTGATTGATTGGTTTGATGTCGTTGAGGTGGATACATTGGACACCGATTGCTTTGAGATGATATGGAGTAGGTTATCTTGATTTAGAGTTGGATGTTGAGAGCCCAAAGCCGACAAAAGAGTTATGCCGATAGAAGGGTTCAAACCTTGGAGTTTATGCCAGGTGATCATGTTTTCCTTAACGTATCACCCATGAAGGTTGTGATGAGATTTGGGAATAAGGGCAAGCTTAACCCTAAGTTCATTGGTCCTTTTGAGATTTTGAGCCAGATCGGAGAGGTGGTTTATAAGTTGTTCTTGCCACCTAGTTTGTCAGTTGTGCACCCGATTTTTCATGTTCTCATGCTTCGAAAGTATATGCCTGACGAGTCCTATGTGATTTTACTTAATTCGGTGGATCTGAGTCTAAATTTGACATTTGAGGAGGATCCTATAGCTATTTTAGATAGGCAAGTTCAAAAGCTTAGGACCAAGGAGATTGCTTCAGCGAAGGTGCAGTGGAAGCAACGTTTAGTCGGGGAGGCTACTTGGGAGACAAAGTCTTACATGCTTTCCAGATATCTTAAGATTTTCAAAGCTTCAGGTACTTTCTTTTACTTTATGTTTGAGGATGAAAATGATTTTTAATGGTGGATGATGTAATGATCCCGAAGGTTATTTTTGAATTTTTTTGGAAAATTATTATCTTACACCTCGTGATAGTTCCTCCTAGTCATATTTGATCAGTTTACGAAGTTGGTTTTGGAAATTCTTTGAAAGTTGTGATTTTTGAAAGTTTTGAATTCTTAAAATCTTAAGTTGTTTAAAAGTAGTTTTTGGTATCAACCGAAGCTACGAGTCTTGAAATGAAATTTTGTCAGTCCCATCAACTTTGAAATGCAGAATTTGGTTAAGGAGAGTTGTCAGTTTTATATTTAGAGTTATTTTGTGGATTTGAGATCTTAAGTTAGAACTTTATGGAATTTTAGTCCAAGAGTTGACTTTGGTCAATATTCAGAGTTCGGATGCTCGGAATAGATTTTCAATAATTTTATTGAATTTGGGGGATTATTTTAGGCCTAGATGAGGTCTTGCTTGATTTTTTATAAGCTTCGAGGCCAGTTTGGTATTTTTTAGCATTA
The DNA here is from genome assembly GCF_947179165.1 of Solanum dulcamara. Classification (NCBI taxonomy): domain Eukaryota; kingdom Viridiplantae; phylum Streptophyta; class Magnoliopsida; order Solanales; family Solanaceae; genus Solanum; species Solanum dulcamara. The sequence goes on along the minus strand of NC_077248.1, from coordinate 14,729,018 downwards.
AGGTACTTTAATTATGACTATACGGGTTTTGAATCAAGGAGACCTTGAATCCGTATTCTATCAGTTCCATTAATTTAGAAATGTTGAATTTAGTAGGGTAGCATATATGATCTGTGTGCTCAGAGTTTTGAATGAATTTTGAGGGTCCATTCGGTAATCTACTGGTGTAAGGTAATTTGTTCATCATGATTGTGTACCTATCTCTCGCGATCACGAGGAGTCTTTTATGTGTGCATCGCGATCGGGTGGATCTTATCGTGATAGCGTAGGCTTATATCTTTTGGTCATCACGATCGCATAAAGCCCAATCACGATTGAGAAGGTCAAAATTAGGGAGCATGCCACACATCTGTGGCAAATTCATATTGAGAGGCAATAGGAAATGGATCATACATTCATGGTAGATTCATCTTTGAGAGAGAAGGGACCGGGCCACACGCTCATGGCAGGTGCATGGATTGAAGAGTTCCCCTTGGGTCGCGAATTGATAATTCAACGGGTGTGTATCACTAGGACATACATGCATCACTCTATTTGACATTGCATTATATTGCATTTGCAATTATCTTTGTATCCTGATATTCATGACTTATGATGTGAATTATGATTGTTTATTTAGGAGGAATTGTGATTGTGCTTAAATATTATTATGTGCGTGTTGAAGTACAATTTGCGATGTTCTACTCGTGTATTGTCCATATGGATTGAGAACTGCTAGATTGGATTGTTTCTTATGCAGGTTGTAGTTGAAGAGGTTCGGATAGAGTGTGATCGGTACTTATGTTCGATAGTCTTTACTTAGAGTTAGATGTTCACTTGTTAGGTACCGTTGTTGGTTAGTACTCACCCTTGCATTCTACACTTGTATATGTTTTGAGCCTGGATTCTCGTGAATTTTGCTCCTACTTTTCTACGTCCGAGGCTCTAGTTGAAGAGTGAATGTGGTAGTTGTTTGTCACTTCGGGGAATACCTCATACTCTTTATTTTTGTTCTTGTTCTACTTTAGACACAAAGACATTGAGACTTGTACTTCTTTTTATTCTTATGTAATACTTAAGAGGCTTATATGTGACAACCAAATTTTGGGGGTATAAAGAGTTTGAATAAGTTATCCGCATATTTAGTTATATTTAAATTTCATTTCTGCTTTACTTTTGCATTTATCTGTTTTAATCGGGTTTTAGGCTGACTTGCTTTGGTTGGATAAGGCAAATTCCATCATGTCCACTTTTAGGTTGTGACAAAATACATGCGTAAATATTCGCTAGTTAAAACTTTTTGATTATGTTTATGGCTGGTCGACATCTCACCACAACAATGTTTGCTTCACCTTTTGATTTGTCATTATTGCTGTACCGGGATCCAACAAATCTCTGCCAGAGCCATCAAAAATTTCACTTTTTCATCACCTTTGGCTAATAAAGGTTTGAAAAAGAAGGTCATTAAGTCGCTTCCGAAGTTCAATTACGTAATCGAACATGCCGTGAAATTCTCTGAATGTGCAATTTTCTTCACAGAATTCACAATCAGAGATGATACCCGAGTGTTGCCGCAGTTCGATCATAAATTTCATGTAGGATGCATCGATACCTAGTTAGACTCGCACTCGTCGTATCCTTCTTGCTGGCTCGTGAATTTGAGTAATGATTAAATAGATACAAACTTGGATATATAATGCTCATTTTTTCAAATATAATTTGTAGAGATTTAATGGTGAAAATCGTGGTGGATAGAAGGAAGGAATATGGAGATCGGTGGTGGAGGACGTGGGTGGGAGGTTGAAGAGAGAGGGAGAAGTTGATTGAAATGAAAGCCTTCATTTGGAGCGGTTTAAATGGGTTGATAACTAATTTAGGCTATTATTTAGGGATATGTGTATCTGAATGTATCTTCTTTAATATATGGTAGAAAATTCTTAATTTGTGGTAAGATATGTAATTGTTTAAAAGTATAAATAAGAGTATTATTATATATGATAGAGGAGTATGTATAATTAGGTAGTTTTACCTAAAAGTATTTCTGAAATATAAAATAAGTATGTTCTCTATCATTTTAACAAAAACAAAGTCTTTATTGTGATTTATCCAAATTGATATACCCTCAAATTATCAGAAATAGAGCAATTATGCCCTCTGTTGAGTATATGCGTGTTTTTTGGTGTTTTTTTTTTTTTTTTGTATTTTACTGCTTAATTGATACTTTTCGACGCTTTATCATTTAATGTGAGTACATAATCGTTTTTGTTAAATAATGTATTTTACCATTTAATCAATACTTTTCGATTTTTTACTATTTAATGTAAAAAAATTTAACGCATATTCAAATTTAATCGGGTTTTAATAAAAACTCCTTATCATACGTTAGATTTCGTTCATGAGGACAAACATAATTAGATATCCTGATAATTCACATCGTAAACAATTAGTATTATCCTTGATCTATGCGGATTAAAATCTAAATATATCAAAGGTTAATCTTCGAAATTTGGACAATAACAACTAAGGAATTTGAGCACTAATATAACTATCAATCAACTTATATAGTAGATTTATTGAAATTATCACCTTCTTTTTGAAAAATATCTATATTTTCTTTATCCTTAAGCCTCACTGCTATAAAACTTTCTAAAAATAACTATAATCATAATTATCAACCACTCACAAAATCATTGAACATGAATTACTTCAAAATTATAGCATTTTGCGATTTATTAATAAATTGATTTTGATTCTCTGTTAACCAATAACGTAGAATTATTAACATGATTTAGCCCCCGAATTTGCACCAGGGTGGAGTTAGTTCCAATTAAAATAAAAATTAGGGATTATATGTCCTCCACAATAATAATAATAATAATAATAATTTGAGTGTGTATGAATTTTTATGTCAAACAATTTAAGTGTAGAGGACATTAGGTGGAAGAAAAAAAAAATTAAAAAGGTAAAAAGGGTGAGTCATTCTCTTCCCCTAACCTTCATCTCTTAGTCAAGTAAGTTAAAGTATATGAATTTAGTGTCCATCACAAATATTCTTAAGTAAAATTTGAGAAAAATAAAAATAAAAAGTAGTGTTTGGTCATATAACTTGGCAAATGTATTTGGCAACATCTCAAGTTCCCAAATATTAGAAAAAAAAATATTTGGCCAAGTTCTAGTATTTAAAAAGTATCACCCAAATTGTTTTATATTTTATAAAAAACACCCCTCATTTATTTATTCAAATTAATATTTATCTACTTCCTCCGAAAAAGTTTGATTATAATTTGAATGACAAGATTGAGAAAAAAGAACAATTTGTTTTTAATGAATTATAATTTCAACAGAATCAGTGACAATTTTGAGTATACGATTAATGTATTGTTCTTACCTATATTATTATTTTGTTATTGTTAATTGTTATCAATTATGTAATAAAATTATTTTTTAACGAAACATATTTATTATAAAATGATAATACAAACTTATAGATATTTTAAATAATTTTTAAAACTTACGAATATAAATCAAAATTTTAAAAACGGAAAAGGATCAAAACTATCATTCACCTATTTGAAATAGAGCACATATACCCTTAAATTATATTCTGGCTCAAAAATATCCTTCACGTCATACTATTGACTCAAAAACATCCTTCACGTCATATTATTGGCTCACTTCTACCCCTCTATTTGACGAAATAAAATGTGGCATCTCGTGTGTATTAATTTACGCCACATAGGATCTCCACATAAGTATTTCATCACACCCCATCAATTAAAAGACCTAAACCCATTCTTGACTCCCGTAATTATGGTTTCCTTGACTCCCGTAGTTATGGTTGCCACAATTAATTTGCAGCAGTTTTTAAGCAATCCCGTAATAATTTACGGTAATAAGATACCCCTACTTATTGGCCTGGTTTTAGGAAGAACACTTCAGTTACTTTCCAAGCATCTATTGATCACGTTGAACGTATGATTATATTGTTCTGCAGCTCATTCCAGGCTCGACCGCACGCATCTTCTTCCTAAGCTTGATCAAGTAGCACATTTGCTTAGTTGCCATTTTGGAAAATTAATCACCATTTGTTAGCTATATCTATTAGATGAAAACTATAGTTTAGCAAATTAAATAGCCAATTAAATAGCCAATTAATAGTTTATTTAAAAATTGTTGCAGTAGCGATAACTGCGGGAGTCAAGGAAATCATAATTATGAGAGTCAAGGATGAATTTGAGTCTTTTAATAAGTCGATTTGGATTTTTTTAATTGATGGAATAGGGTGCATATGCAGAGATCTTACATGACGTAAATTAATACATCTGGAATGTCATATTTCATTTCGTCAAACAGAGGGATAAAAGTGTATCAATAGTATAACGTGAAAGATATTTTTGAGCAAATAGTATGAAGGAAAATATATTTTTAAGCTAGAACAGAATTAAAGAGTATATGTGCTCTATTTTAAATAACTTTAAGGGTAATTTTGGCCCTTTCCTCTTTTAAAAATAATCAAATATTCTTGAAATTAGCATCCTAACGTGGGGGTTGATTTAGGTGGTGTCTGTATGTGCATTCTATCCTCCATTAACAAAGTTGCAGGAAGTGAGAGAAGGGAAAGAAATTTCAAGAAGAAAACAAGGAGAATTTGAAGGGGTTTTGCCGTAAAACTTGAAAAATTGGCCTGGGGGTTAAAGAATCAAGAATGAGTGGTTCACGGTTCATAAAGTGTGTGACCGTCGGCGACGGAGCAGTTGGTAAAACTTGTCTACTCATTTCATATACCAGCAATACTTTCCCAACTGTAAGTTCTTCCTTTCTTCCACCAACATTGTTTTTCCACAAAAATGAAATTCTCATTTTGGGTGATGTAGCTGTAGTTCTGCAGATTGAAGTTCGTTTTTTTCGTTGTTGATGGACCATTTCTTGTATGATTTGTAGGGAATGAAAGAAGAATGTGAAAATCATTGCAGCATAAGCCATTTCATAGACTAGTGTTCCATCTTCTTTAGTCCCCATCATGATTTAAACAACATATTCCTTCTGTTATAGAGTATTTTTTTTTGTTGTCTTTTCCCATAGTGTTTGAACTAGTATATCGTTATGACGTTTTCTTTAGATTATTTCATTGATGTGGTTTATAGACAGAAGGTCAGTGGTTTTGCCTGTTTATAATTGAATGGAAGTTTGATATGGAACCTCTTGATTTAATTTCTTATGCTTCCAAGAAATATCTTAGAAGAGGCATAGCTGTATTTGGTTCTTCATACGAGAGCTCTGAACCTGGTCTATGTTATATTTCATGTGCCCGTAGAATTCCTCACTGGAAAACCCTGCTTTTATTATTGTTTTGTGTGTGTGTAGGAGGAGGGGGGAGAGGAGGTGAAAGCTATGCTACATGTGATTATTTGTTGTTTGGCATATGGTGTTAATTAATTGAAATGTGTTAAGCTGATGAAAAGATGAGGCTTTGTTGAATATCCTGCCTCTGAACTTAAAAGTTTAGTTTCTAAGATAGAAGCATGAGTGTTCTCTATTTGAAGTCGTATAAGGGTGGAAAACATTGAGCTTTAAATTTATGCTCTTTCGTTTTATAAGTTCATTTATAACAGTGGTGGCTGTGAATCCCTCAAATGAAACTTTCTGATTCATCATACTCTAAATTTGCTTGCTATGTTGCAAACAGGATTATGTCCCAACTGTGTTTGACAATTTTAGTGCAAATGTGGTTGTGGATGGAAGCACTATTAATCTGGGTTTGTGGGATACTGCAGGTAAAATGGACATTAGTTTCCATGTTTCTTTACCTTATTGTGGAACACATGCTGACTACCCTTACTGTTTGATTGGACAGGTCAGGAGGATTACAACAGATTAAGACCCTTGAGCTATCGTGGGGCGGATGTTTTTATACTAGCATTTTCCCTCATCAGCAAGGCCAGCCATGAAAATGTCTCAAAAAAGGTGCAATCACCTTTCTAGAATTAGATCTCTAACTTCCAGTTTTGTTTTGCCTGCTCACATAAATGACCACGAGACTGAGGAAATATTTGTGATGGCTATCTCCCCAGTATCTTGAAAGCAGTCCATGGAAGACTTTGGCTTGCTTAACTTTTACTTTAGTTATTTGATTCAACTTGTTAGTGAAAGTACGAATAAACTCGATTATTTTGGACCGCGTTTCATCAACAAGGATTGGGTAAAGGATGCCTATTAGATAAAGAAGATGAATGAGATGTATGGTTGGTGATGTTCCGCAATTTACAGGAACTAATACATTTTCCTCTTGCTATTTAATTTCAGTGGCTTCCTGAATTGAGGCATTATGCCCCAGGAGTTCCAATCATTCTTGTTGGAACAAAGCTTGGTTAGTAGGTTCTCCTTACTTTGGTTCCTTTGTTAATTCAATTATCTATGTCCTCTAAATATCTCTATGTGGTCGGAAAGGTCTCTTTATTTGTCTGCCATTATTTTAAGTTTCTACTTATTTTCATTGGAGACAATTTTCTTGAACTGTGATTGCACCCTTTATATTAGACATCTTGCCTTGTATGTATGGATGAGCTGTGAAATGTCAGACAATCCTTGAAGAAACTTTATTTATATACCCAATCATAGCTCGCTACGTCAAAATCTGTAACATTCGGCAGAAGAATTGTTCGTATATGTTCTTACTCTGCTATGTCGAAAGAAATTTTTCTCTGTCTCTTGGGCTTCATGTGGGGCCCTCTGGGTTCTCACGTGGCCCTATTCTTCCTTCTCTTGGACTTGTACTTGGATCAAGAAATATATGTAATATTTAGCCTACTTTTTGTCATAATTTTTGGACTCTTCATCCTCGATAATCATCTTCTTGATTTTTCATTGAATCCATCAACTTTAATAGAGGTGTACTACCGTGGATAATTCTGTGGTGAACAGAGATCCAATAACTAGTGATATATCATTTTGTAGACATTTTTGAGCTTTACTCGTTAATTTCGAATGAGATTATGACAGTTGCTTCACATAGGAAAATAGACTGTCAATCCATAAATGCTGCTATCTACTATCAGAATTATGAAAGAAGAGAATATCGTGTAACCTTCGTGACTGCTGATTCCATATGAACTCCTGCATGAAGCACCAATAATGGTTGGGTTTCTCGTGCTTTCTGTTAAACCAGAATTACACCTAAGAACTACTTATGGTGTCAGCCTTGTTAATTATCTCTAAGAACCACTTATGGTATCCGCTATGAATTTATACGATTGTAAGAAAGATTAGTGTTCAATAACTTTATGGATGTAAAATCAAACTGCTTGAGAGATTGAGGAGATCTTACCTGTTACAACCCACAACTGAAATTTGAAGGGGATGTGGTTTATGGTAGAAGTTCCATTTCTGCAGGACACCCAATGCTTTGTGGTTTTAAGTTGCTTACCTAACCTCTGCCTTTTGAGAAATCACTTTAAAAAATCCTGAAATTTCCAAGCTAATAACATAACTGGTCTCTGAATTGGAATTAAAGTATGTATACTGTTGCACTAAATAGTTCATAAACTATTCTAAACATATTCTGAAACCCATGTTCTCTGGATTTTGAAAACAAGTACTTAATGAGCTTAAACTTTATCCCATCATTGAACTTCAAGAATATCTAGGGTTGACGAGAAAGTACATAAACTGTTTTCAGTCATAATTCTGTAATATATACTATGTGGATTTTGAAATAAAAGCATATTATGAGCTTAATGATTTTTTGTTGTCTACTTTGTGTTAGATAATATTCAGTCTGGTCTCTTTCTGTTTTATGTGTTTCTAGCGTACACTTTGATCACGTTTAACTTGTTGTATCTTGTTTCATCCATATTGGTTCAATTGAGTGTCTCTAGTCCATTCATTCTGTTCAACTCCACTTGTTTCTTTTTGTGGACTAGTTCCATTTCTTTCCTATCTTCTCTTGTGATTTCTCGTGCTTCTGTTTAACGGCGTATATTGTGCTTCCACTAGATCTTCGAGAGGACAAGCAATTCTTTTTAGACCATCCTGGTGCAGTTGCTATTACCACGGCTCAGGTAGACCAACTTTTAACATATTTCAGCAGTACTAGTGAATTCTTTATTTTTAGACCAAATGGTTAAGTTTGAGGGGGCTAGTCTTCTGTCAGTAGCTCATTTCCTGCTTACTTGTAAAGGGTGAAGATCTGAAAAAGTCTATTGGTGCTGCAGTTTACATTGAATGTAGTGCAAAAACACAGCAGGTACTTTTCTTGTTCAAATAAAGATTACACGGTCAAGTTATAAGTCACCTCTTTACATACTTATTTTGCAAAAGAAAACTGCAGAATGTGAAGGCTGTTTTTGATGCGGCTATTAGGGTGGTTCTACAACCACCCAAACAGAAGAAGAAAAAGAAGAGAAAGGGTCAGAAAGCTTGCTCTATCTTGTGATTTTCCTAAAAGAGTGGCTGTGCAAAGGAGATGTAGACTATTGTCAGTCACTTCCTACTTCAAGTAGTGCAGCAAATTTGTTTACTGCTTGGCAGTCTTGACTAGTACACTAGGAAAGTGTCAACCTAGCTCGTTCGAGATTTGGTTTGGGTACAGAAGTGCACTGTCTCTTCCTGAGTTAAATCTGTATGATCTGTGTAACATTTGTAAGATGATTATTACTGTCCTGGCATCTATTGTAGGCCATTCAACACACTAATTTGGAATTTGCAAGAATTTGGTTGTGCTATTATCATTGTGCTGAATCATTAAGAAGTTGTAATGTATGTTCCTTGTATATATTGAAGAATTTCTGGTTTCTTGATTGGGAGAAAGGATTATGCAAGTTTCCAAAACTTAATGCCTCAAGATGGGAGTTAAAACTTTTTTGGTGGAAAGAAATATCATCTATGATTTTGTACAATTTGACAGTATATTGGAAGCTGATTGCAACCAATTAGTACAGTACATTAAACTATTCATAATAGAACATGTATTTCACGAATGATACAATAGTACAGCTATTTGTAGTTTTACTTTTTTCACATTTCGTTTTACTGAAAGAAGTCTATTAAAATCGACCAGGAAAGTAATATCAACTAAAACTATTTGTCAACTAGCTAATTAGGATTTAGGAACAAATATATTTTCTCGTAAGTGATAATATCTACAATTGTCCAACTTTACCTTAGTATGTTGGGCTTAGTTGCAATGTTTGACCTAGTTTCGAAGAGCATTTTTTAACACAAAAAGACGTGTTTTGATCAAGTTTTGAAAAAGAATAGACAACTTTGAGTAGTAACAAAAGTAGCCTTTCTGCTATAAAGAGCCCGTTTAGGTTAGTTGTTTATGACCTCGTTTATTTTCATTAAAATTAAGACGTACAAATTTAAATGATTAAAATGTTGAGATTTGATATAAAATGATTAAAATTGTTTGTTTTTCAATATCTAAAATGTACATAATTTATTTATTTATAAATAAAGAAAATTACAATTCAAATACAAAAGCAATTAAATATTAGAAAAATATAAATTTAATATTATTGTTTGATAAAAAACAAATTATTTATGTTTGCTAGTTACAATGGAGATGGTTTGTAATGGTGGTAGTGGTAATGATTGGTATTAGTGTCTACTAATAGTGGTAGTGATAATTGTGATGGAGGAGCCGTAGAGATGGTTTATATTATAACAACTGACGTGATGGTGGCGTATGATAGTGGTAGTAATGGTTATGATGGTGAAATTGGTTGATATCAGTAGTTGGTGGTAGGGCTGTACAGGGCAAACCGATAAACCGCACCAAACCGACAAACCGAACCAAACCGGAAAAAAAAACCCGACTAGTGATTTGGTTTGACTTGGTTTGGTGTTTGGAAAAAAAATCTGGACCATTATAGGGTTGGTTTGGTTTTAACTAAAAAAAGTCAAACCAAACCCACCGACCCGATTATAGATATACTACTTTTAAGTTATGTTATACATAAAATATTTATTAAAATGTAATTTATAAATATTTTTAAAATTTTTTTCATAATTTTTGTTTTCTTTCTTACATATAGATTTGGACTTGAGAAGCCCATCTAAATAATATACAAAAAAGCTCATCTTATAAAGTTATATTATAAAGTTAAAACTTCAAACAGTGTTTTGCCTCCATCTTATATGTTTATATGTTGTACTAGAACTCTTTTTAAGAAGCACTGCTCTGTGTTTTTTATTAGATACTATGAAAAATCCGAAAAACCCGAAAAACTCAAAAAATCCGAAAAAAATTGATATCGAAAAACCCGACTTTTATTGGTATGGTTTGATTTATAGATTTAATAAACCGACACAAATGATTTGGTTTGTAAAAAATCCGAACCAATCCGGTCTATGTACACTCCTAGTTGATGGTGTTTATGGTGATGGCTAAAGAATCTATGGTAGTTGACAATGTATTGGTGGCAGTACTACTGTGATGATGGATGTAGTTGGTAATAGGGATTGACTATTGTGATGGTAGTGACTGATAGTGAAGGTGGTGACGATTATAGTGACAGTGAATATAATTATAATAATGAAGTGGTAGATGTAGTACCGACTAGCAATAATGGTTGGCAACGATGGTAGTTTTCAATGGTGATGGTGATGGAAGAGGTGATTGGTGGTGGTGATGATCGATAATGGTGGCGTTGGTTGACAATGATGGCTATGATGTTAAAGATGGTTACTAGTGATAACTAATATTTGTGAACAAAGTGATAGTGAAAATTATCCACCCAAAAGTTAAACTAGGCAAAAGTAATTAGCTGGAATGCCACCTGACATTTTTTTAATATATATATAATTCACCCTAATTATTCGATACGGCTATAGATTTAAATTAAAAAAAATTATTTTATTTAGAAAAAAACTAAAAAATTGATTTGATATGATTCAATCGATTTTGCCCGTGAGTTTAGCTATGTAATAGAAATATCGAATAATTGGGGTATTAAAATTGTAAAAATATAATAGGCATAATATATAAACATGATCTTTAATTTGACTTCATGTGACATCTATACTCTTCAATTTTAGGTATGCATAAGTAATCATTTAAATTTGTGTAGAGTTGAATAAGTTGACACACGTATTTTATTTGACATTTTACGTGATAATTCGCGTCTTACGGCATCTTACATGACGTCCTACATGTAATATGTCACATAAAATACGTGTGTTTACTTGTTCAACTTTTTATAAGTTTCATAAATATCAACTGAGACCAAATTAAAATGTATATATTTATGTATTATACCAATATAATAATTCAAGTGTTTTTTTTTTACCATTATAAAAAAGTAATCTACGACGATCGCTAAACCACATTATTGATTGTGTAAAAAGTTGTTAAATTATGATCGGCCCCTCAAATAAGTATCAATTTCTTGTACCCAAAGAAAAAAAAAAGCGTAGCAATTTCGGACTCTATAAACATAGCAACTCTTTTCTCCCTCCTGTCTATGTCCACTTTGCTTCCTCCATTCTTTTTCCACCATTCCTTGTTTTCACAGCCTAAAAAATACGTCTTCTCCCACCACAAGTGCTCTACTGTAAGTATGTCTAAGATAACTCTGTATTGATAAATTTAGCTCTTGCCATTTCATTTATTTCCTTCTCTGTTGTGATGTGAAAAATTCTGCGTTTTCTTCTTTTTGGTGCATACCGTTGATGCATACATGGCTAATACGCGCATTTACTGTTAGATTTTTCTAAAATTTCTTTTTTTTCTTATGGGCTCAACAGAATTTCATGGACATAGAGGATTTATATAGCGAGCCCAATTAGTATGGGATTGTTGTCGGTGAGAGTGGGGAGTCAGAGGGACTGTATTATGAGTGTGTTTTGTAAATTTAATTCCCAAGTAACGAGAATTGCCTATTAAAATTACTTTTATTTCTTTTAGAATAATAAAATAAAAGGACAAAGAGCTAAATATGCTCTTAAAGTATTCCAAATTAAGTAAATATGTTGTAGCTCACTTATGCTCTTATACTTCAATAGTTGGTCCAAATATGCCCCTTAAATTAGTTGGAGCCCCAATTAACTTAATTAGTTGATTAATAAGCAAAAAAAGATCACATATTCCCTTTAAGTATGCGAAATTGAGCAGATATGCCCTTCTTTAATAATACTCACGAATGATATTCAATCAAATCCGAATTTTAACATTATCACCCTTGAGGATTGCAGTTATTTTGGAAAATTATTGAGCCGAAAGCAGATTTTACATGCTAAGGAGTAAGGATGGATACTCTTCACAATGAAGGGAATCTGTCTAGTTTAAGCTGTCTGAACTTGAAATTAGTAAAAGAATTTTGTTAGATTTTCATTTATGAAAACTTCAATTTACCTAGCAAATTAGGATATTTATCTTACTCTTTTGTTGTTAAAGTTTCCAATTCTTGAAGCCGAGAGTCTATATGAAATAGCTTCTCTATTTCTACGCGGTAGGGTGAGGTATGCGTCACATTGGCAATGTTGTTGCTCTTGCAATTTGTTTATCTGACATATTGTTCTCTCATAGACTGGATTGCTGAATACCATCTCAATAGGAGTTTATTAAATGCTTGTGGTTTACCGGCAGACACTTATTTCTTTTGGATTTCTATAATGGATGGCGGAGAGCTTGAATTCTCTAACCAGGAAGTGTTGTCAAGTTCTACTTTTAGTGAAATTCCAGAAGTTAGTTCCATGAACAAGCGTTTCAATGAAATTCTCACGGATGTGCATGCTTGTATTCATGCCCACACTTGCAATCCACATGGTCCTGATGACTCTCACACACACACTTGTTACCATGTTCACACCAAGGTATGTTTCCCCCCATGTGACGATACTACTGCAGAGTCGACAGCAGCAAATGTAGGAAAGAAACGCCCTTTGAGTAATAAGGAAGCAGTTCGCAAGTACTGTGAGAAAACAAAGGCTCGGGTTGCATCATTAGAGGATGAGGTAGTCAGGTTAAGGGCTATAAATCAGCAGCTGTTGAACAGGCTGCAGGGTCAAGCTAACTTGGAAGATGAGATTTCCAGGCTCAAGTGCTTACTCGTGGACATCCGAGGAAGGGTTGAAGGTGAAATTGGATCATTTCCGTCAGAAGCCAATGGAGGGTACAGATGTATATCAAAACCTGGTTAATCCTGACCTTCGCAGAACTTATGTTATGAACCCTTGCAACCTACAATGTCATGATCAGGGTTCAAAAGAGTTAAATGGACAAGGCCTTAATAGTTGTGGATTTGAAACTCTTCAGTGTTTGGATAGTCAGGGACTTAAGGAGGTTCTTGGATGTGCATTGGGCTATGGTACTCCTACGGCCAGTGCTTCTCGCGGGAATAAGAGAAAGAGAACAGGTGAAATTCACATTCATTTGAATTTTCTGTTTTTGGCATATTATTCTGAAAATTGGTCAATATTAACTATCTATACCTGAACTCAATGAGCCTTCATCCTTTTCATGAAAATAGGATTTAATCCTGTATTCTTGTTCAGTCATATCAGATGTAGATTAGGCTGATTTCTATAGCCTTTGAGTTTCGTGGCTCATTAAAGGAAATGATAAACCTATGCAGATCTCTTTGTAGGTCAGTTAAAATTCTTTACAAATTGTCATGCAAAGAAACTTCCTAATCTGTGAAAAGTAGAACAGTATATGGTTCATTATGTTGGAAAAACGCAGGCTAACACGAAAATATATATGGTCAAAATAATATAAATAAAATGGGAAAATAATGATATCAAGAATTTACCTGGAAACCTTTTTAAATAAGAAAAAAACTACGGGTCAAAGGGTCAAAAGGAGCAACTGATAGCACTATAGTAAGGAATTTTACACTGGGTAGTCACGAGTACAATACTCAAAGTGACCATAACATACTCAAAAGGAATAATACTCTTTTGGTTTTCCATCTTACTAAAATATCACTCACACTCTATTTTTCTTCATAGACTATTTTTTTATAGTCTATGATATACCTCACTTTGATCTCTAATATCTTTTTTCTCTATCTTGGAGTGTTTTACAAATGAGTAAGAGTGCTCTATTTATAAGAAGAGAAAAAACCTCCCTATGTCACTGATGACATAAGCAAATGTAGAAATTTCAACATTTTAACGTAAACAGATCTTTTTGGTCGGTTCAACAAAAGTGTGTGAAGGTATCATTTGGACGGTTGTCAATTTTAACAAAGGTGTGTGGAGATATCTTTTGGCCGGTTGTCAATTTCAACAAAGTGTGAACAAATATTTGGGCCAGTTGACCACATCTCCAAGGCATAATAATTTTTACCAACGGAAGATAAAACATGTTTCCATGAACTCATGGATTGGACCTTACAAATCTCCCCCTATAGTCCCATGCACCTAAAAGAGGTAACTCTATCTTCTTATCAGAGAGAATTCATTCCAACAAGTTATTTGCACAACTCGAACTTGTCCCTTGCTACCACTTTGGTCAGCATATCTGCAAGAATCTCATCTGTAGAGACCTTTTCAACCTACATAGATTTATCTTCTATCTTTTCTCGAATCCAGTAATAAATCACGTCTTTATGTCTCGTCGTTGCATGGTACATAGAGTCCTTGATCAAGTCTATTGCACTTTGACTATCACAATAAACGACACACTCCTTCTGATGCAAGTCAAGCTCTTGAAAAAATTGCTTGAACCATATCATCTCCTTGACAGCTTCAGTAGCCGCAATATACTCAGCTTCAGTTGTAGACAGTGCAACACATTTCTTCAACTTCGACTGCCATGATATAGCTCCCCCTGAAAAAGTAAACAAATATCCAGTAGTGAATTTTCTGTTTTCAAGGTCACCTTCCATATCAACATATGTATAGCCCTTCAAGATTGGATTTGATCCTCCAAAACACAAACATTTATCTTAGTTTTCTCTCAGATGCTTGAGTATCCACTTTATAGCTTCCCAATGTTGTTTTTCTGGATTGTCGAGGAGCCTGCTGACAACACTAACTGCGTGAGAAGTATTAGGTCTAGTGCATACCATTGCATATATTAGGCTTTCGACGACGGAGGAGTATGTAATTTTGGCCATGCTCTCTTTTTCCTCCCTAGCTGTAGGACACATCTTCTTGCTCAACTTCATATAACTAGTGTCATGCCCCAGCAGGGTACCCTAGACGTGACTGACACTCAGAAATCATTATTGGCTCCCAAGCAAACCATTTGGCCTGATCACACATCCGTTCATCCATTCAATCAGCGGAAGACTTAAAATAAAGAGATAATTATGTGGACAATTCCAACCAACAATCTAGCTCAAAGAAGAAAGGCCATGGGCCAATAAATTGAACTCCAATTTATGTCATTAAAATAGTCTGACAAGAACAATTCAAGGAAATAAAATATTCAATCGACCTATCACTATCTAGTCTATGAAGCCTCTATCACTACTATCTAATTGGTCTCAATGACAAGTTCATGGCTACCTCAAATCAGAATGAAAATACTAAACTCGACGCAAGAATAACATAAGTGGTATCCTTCGAATGTAGGGGAGGACTCACCAATAAACTGAGTGTGAACAGATCCTCAATGGTGCGCCTTTGATGATCTTTTAAACATGTCTATGCATCATGAAACAATGCAGGTCCAAATGGACATCAATACGTAGAATGTACGAATATGTAATATGGAAGAATGAAACAAGCATCAAGGTGGAATAATATCGGTTCAAACATCTCAAATCAAAAAGATAAGAGAGATTCAATCAAGGTGTCGTAAGTCTAAAGTAAGAATATGGTTTAAAGAGAGACCAATCATATACAATCCAATCCAGTCATGTACAATCCAATTCAATCCAATCATATATAATTCGATCCAATCCAATAACCTACCATCCAATCCAATCGAATCACCTACCATCCAATCCAATCTAATCATATACAATCCGATCCAATCCAATCATATACAATCTGATCCAATCCAATCATATACAATCCGATTCAATTCAATCACCTACCATCCAATCCAATCCGATCATATATAATCAACTCAACGAATAAAGTCAAAGGACTCAACTCAATAGACACGTGAATTAGAATTTAGAAATGTTTTACAAATCGACTCAATCATCTACAATCTCAATCGAACTAATCACATCATATTTAATCAATTCAATAATAAACTCAAAGGATTTGACTCAACAGATATGCAAATTAGAATTTAACAATATTTTACAATTCGACTCAATTATCTACAATCTCAATCAAACCAATCATTTCATACACAATCCACTCAATTTGGGAGTTTCTCTAACTGACAATAATCCCACCACGTATAAGTAGGTGATGTACAATGAACCGACGTCTGTCACGTCCGTCCAATACTTGCCAAGGTAAAGGACAAATATATCAATCTGTATCCAACAATCAATCAAGTCCTATCATGTCAGAACAATGAAATAGGGAAACATCCGACTTTAACGGTTCAATCCTCTCCTACGTTGGCTACATAGTTCATGGAATTTGAGTAGGGACTATACTCTTACCTAATTCGGTGCTCAATACTCCTTCCAAGACTCAATATGCTCATATCTATCAGGTGAGTAAAATACTCAAAATACTCATTTATTCTCTTTTGGACTTAGTTAAAAATCAACTCATTTTATTTCATTGGACTCTTTTCAAAACTCAATCAATCTGGTCTCATTGGACCTTCTTTCAAAATCAACTCATCTCAATCATCAAACTCTTATCTTTAAATTTGATACAATCTCAACTCAATGAATGCATTTAAAACATAGTTTTTAACTCCTCAACTTAATCTCAAAATAGATGTTTTAATGTAATAATGCTCAATTCATTTATACTCAAAATACTCATTCTCAAAATAGTAATTAAGAGACTTCTCAAACTCAACTCATGCTTAAACTCTTTTTAAATCAAAGATGAAGATAATCATTTTTTAAACTCAAAATAGTGCATAAATAATTTATACAAAAACGTTCACAAATCATTTTTAAGACTCCTTTTCAAACAATCATTTATACTCAAATTCCTCATAAGACTCCAACCAAATCGAATTATGTAAATTATATCATGTAGTCATATTGGACTCCAATCCACTCCATCTCATGCATCATCATCAACATTACCTCTTCATCAATCATTTTACCTTTTTAAAAATAGACATCATTTACATCATCATCATCAAACATCTTGCTCCAAAATTCTTATTTAACTCTATGTTCAATTTCATCAAACTCATAAAAAAATGCATCATCTCACCTTGAAAGCAATATTCTTATTTATGCATGAAAATCATCAATTTCAACCTCAAGACAAATTATGACAAAAATAAAATCTCATCTGGGGTTCAAGTGAATGAATACATGAATCCGTACTCTCAACAAAACTCAACTCAAGAACATCATTAATACATATGAATTTATATAAAAAAAACTCAATAGAAATTATAGATAACTCAAGAACTCAACTCATGAAACCTCAAAACTCAACTCAACTCGAAACAATGAAGATGTAAGACACATGGATGAAATCAATCCAACGTTGTGAATAGCCTTACATACATAGAATGAAGATTATCTTACCAAGAATCAAAGACATGGCTTGAAGATCTTGAATCTTAGCTCTTCTTCTCCTTTGTAGTCTCTTCTCTCAAATCTCCCAAGGTGAAGAAGAGGAAAACCTCCTTGGATATTATGAAGGAACTGATTTTTAGTCCCAAAACGGCTAGGGTTATACTTGAGATAGGTGGAAAAAAGTCCAAAACGCCCTTTCTCAAGAAAAAAATTGAAAAACGGGTTCAAAACCCTACAGGTGAGATAGTGGCGCGCTGCGCCAAAGCCCAAACTACTGCAGCTAGTTTCGGGCGCATTAGTGGTGCGCTGCGCCAAGCTCCCATATTGCTGCAGCGGTAGTCTTTGGTAAATCGGTCATAACATTTTACTCCAAACTCAAAATGAGGAAAACTTGATGGCGTTAGAAAGAGAATTCAAAGAACTTTAATTTGATAGGTCGTGGGCTATCTAACTCTTAATAGTCTAAAAGTTATGGTCATTTAAAGTTGATCCTTATTCTAACTCGTTCGAAAACTTAGCCGATGGAAATTCTTTGGATTTAGCTTAGTGTTAGGGATCTCTCATTAACCTAAACCACATATAATGCTCTTCAAATACTTAGGAATTGATCCTAACTCATATATACAATTAGAAGTCATTCAGTTCGAGTCTATACGCATATAAAGAATGATTCGAGTCTTGGCGAAAAATAATTTTTAGAGTGTTACAACTAGCAAGAGGTGTAGCATTCTTTATTTTGAAGCGCTCCAGTAAACGTTCAGTGTACTTCTCTTGTGATAGATAAATCTTTCTTTCATATCTGAGACGAGTAATTCTCATGGCCAAAATTTTCTTGGCATGACCCAAGTCTTTCATAGCAAAACACTTACACAACTCTTTCTTCAACTCATCAATTTTGAAAGTATTTCTGCCCACAATCAACATATCATCCACATATAGCAAGAGGATGATAAAATCATTGTCAGAAATTTTTTGTACAAATACACAATGATTTGAAGAAGTCTTCTTGTAGCCTTGCTCTCCCATAACAGATTCAAACTTCTTGCACCACTGTTTATGAGCTTGTTTTAGCCCGTAGAGACTCTTTTTGAGTTTGCACATAAATTTTTCTTTACCATTTACTTTAAAGCCCTCACGTTATTCTATATGAATCTCCTCTTCTAGGTTACAGTGAAGAAAAATTATTTTCACATGCATATGCTCAATCTATAAATTTAGACTTACAGCCAAATCAAGAATTGTACGAATGGAGGACATTTTCACGACAGGAGAAATATTTCGTCAAAGTCAATACCCTTTCTTTGACTAAATCACGTAACAACCAATCTAGCTTTGTACCTGGGCTTCAAGCTGTGTTCTTCAATTTTAACTTTGAACACCCACTTGTTCTTTAAAACTCTCATGCCCTTAGGCAATTTCACCAACTCATAAGTGTGGTTCTCATGCAAAGATTTTATCTCATCTTGCAAGACTTCAATCCATTGATTTTTATACTCATCTTCCATGACTTCCTCATAACACTCTGGTTCACCCCATCAGTGAGTAGCACATACTCATTAGGTGAATAATGAGAGGAAGGAATATGTTGTCTAGTGGACCTCCTAAGAGGATTATTTGCTTTTTCCACAACTTCATGAGCAGGAGCATCATCAATAACAACTTCATTGTTATTATCAACATCAACATATTGATCTAGGACTTGATTTTGAGCATCTCCGTAATTATCAAGCCTACCAACGTCATACACACTTGTATGAGAGACTTGATCAAGATGGACTACACCATCAAAACTTGAAAATTTTAACTTCTCCTTTTTGTCAATATCGTCAATTGTTTGATTATCCATAAAGACAACATCAGGGCTTCTCACAAGCTTCTTCTCAATTAGATCATATAGCCTATAACCAAATTCATCAAGGCCATATCCAACAAAGATGAATTTTCTTGTCTTGACATCTAACTTTGACATCTCATCTTTCGGCACATGTACAAAAGGTTTGCAACCAAATACTCTCAAATAGTTATAAGGAACATCTTTTCCATACCAAACTCTATTTGGAACATCACTTTGCAAAGAAACAGTAGGAGATAAGTTAATAACATGTGTAGCGGTCAACAAGGCTTCACCCCAAAAGAAATTCGGCAACTTTACTTTAGAAAGCAAACATCTAATTGTTTCCATGAAGGTCCTGTTCATCCTCTCAGCCAACCCATTAAGCTAAGGAGTCTTAGGAGGAGTCTTCTGGTGTCTAATATACTTGCATTATTCGTCAAATGATCTACAATATTCACCACTATTATCAGTACGAATACATTTCAGTTTTTTTCCAGTTTCTCTTCCAACTAAATCTTGAAACTGCTCAAAGACACCTAACACTTGATCTTTAATATTCAAGACATAGACCCAAAGCTTTCTTGAGCAATCATTAATGAAAGTGACAAAGTAGAGTGTACCACCTAGAGTCCTTATCTTCAGTGGACCGCATAAATCAGAGTGCACCAACTCAAGCAACTCTGTCTTTCTTGAATGAGGGTTAGATTTAAAGAAAACTCTATTTTATTTTCCAGTGAAGCAGTGCTCACAGTTTTCTAATTTAGCTCTTTGGAAATCTGACAACAATTTCTTCTTGGCCAAAAACATTAAGTCTTTTCTCGCTGATGTGGCTAAGCCTCTTCTGCCATAACATTGAAGAGTTATCTCTCTCAACTGCATTCACCATATTGGCACAAGTAGAAGCCGTAGTCCAGTATAGACCATGATGTTTGTTACCACGAGCCACAATCAAGGAACCCTTAATGAGTTTCCACTTTCCACCGCCATTGCTACTGACATATCTTTCATCATCTAGAACACCAACAGAAATTAGGTCCAGACAAACATTAGGTGCATGTTTTATATTGTTCAAAACTAGTTTAGTTCCAACACTAATTTCCAAATAAACTATACCAACACCAACCACTTTAGATACAGTCTCATTACCCATACTCAAGGTTCCAAAGTCACCAAGAGTATAGGAAGAGAAAAAATCCTTTATTGATGTCACATGAGATGCAGCACCAGTGCCCACAACCCAGCTTGACTCATCACAAGAAATATTTATCATATGTGCATCAAGAATGGTAACAAGATCGTCGATGGGGACGGTGGCTAAGCAATTTTCATTGTCATCTTCTTTATTTTTCTTTCTGTCTTTGTTCTCCCTCTTCAATTTCTCGTAGAACTTCTTTGTGTGCCACAATGACAGCACTCAATATCTTTAAGTCTACCTCTGGATTTGCTCCTGCTATGTTCTCTATTTTGAGAACCACAATTTTTATTTCTCCCCCTAAAGCCAATTACCAGGACATTCGACAAAGAAAAACCTTGAAATTTTCTTTTCATCTCTTCGTTCAAGACACTACTCTGGCGTAATCCATAGAGATCACACCACCCGAAGCAGAATTTGACAATGAAGTTCTAAATGTTTGCCAAGAATCTGATAGGGAACCAAGTAGAAGCAGGCCTTGAATATTTTCGTCAAATTTAATGCCCATAGTAGATAACTGGTTCATGATTTCCTGAAAATTATTCAGGTGATTTATCATCGGATACCCATCATGATATTTTAAACTTAACTTTTGCTTTATTAAGAAAATTTTGTTGTTCCCAGTCTTCCGAGCGTACAAACTTTCAAGATGCTCCTATAGGGTACGAGCATGTGTCTCCCCATAAATATGGTTCAACACATTATCGTCAACCCATTACCTAATAAATCCACACACCTGTTTGTGCAACAGATTCCACTCTTCATCTATTTTATTATTAGGCTTTACAATGGCGAAAATTGGTTGATAAAAATTCTTGACATAAAGAAAATCTTCCATTTTTCCCTTCCAAATAACATAATTAACACCATTCAAATTAACCATTCTACTAGTATTGGCTTCCATTGTCACCCCCTCTCCCCCCCTAAAAAATATAACTATTGCAAATCAAAATAAATCTTTTCTGATGTGGAAGTTCGGATTATGATGCAACCACAGAGCATACTCAGATAAAATTTTGCTCTTATGCCAGTTTGTTGAAAAAATGCGGACTAACACGAAAATATATATGGTCAAAATAATAGAAATAAAATGGAAAAATAATGACACCAAGAATTTACGTGGAAACCCTTTTAAATAAGAAAAAAATCATGGGCCAAGAGGAGC
This sequence comes from Solanum dulcamara, assembly GCF_947179165.1. Lineage (NCBI taxonomy): Eukaryota > Viridiplantae > Streptophyta > Magnoliopsida > Solanales > Solanaceae > Solanum > Solanum dulcamara. The sequence continues at coordinate 14,707,278 of NC_077248.1, read as the reverse complement.
AACTGATATCACAATAGTAAAAAATTTTGCATTGGGTAGTCATGAGTACAATACTCAAAGTGACCACAACACACTCAAAAGGAATAACACTCTTTTGATTTTCCACCTTACTAAAATATCGCTCACACTCTACTTTTCTTCACAGACTATTTTGTTATAGTCTATGGTATACTTCACTTTGCTCTCTAATATTTTTTCTCTCTATCTTGGTATGTTTTACAAATGAGCAAGAGTGCCTATTTATAGTAAGAGAAAAAACCTTCCTATGTCACTGATGACATAAGCAAATGTAGAAATTACAATATTTTAATGTGAATAGATCCTTTTGGTCGGTTCAACAAAGGTGTGTGAAGATATCATTTGGACGGTTGTCAATTTCAACAAAGGTGTGTGAAGATATATTTTGGCCGGTTGCCAATTTCAACAAAGTGTGAACAAATATTTTGGTCGGTTGGCCACATCTTCAAGGCATGATAATGTTTACCAAAAAAAGATAAAACATCTTCCAAAAACACATGGATTGGACCTTACACATTATAGGTAACAAAGTCAACAACAACAATATACCCCACGTAATTCACAGTGTGCGATCTGAAGAGGGTAGAGTGTAAGTACATCTTATCCCTACCTTATGGAGGTATAGAGGTTGTTTCCGAAAGACCCTCGGCTCAAGTAACATTATAGGTAACAAAGTCCCAGATTTATCAGTTTGAATAGTTATAGTTATGCAAATTCTATTCATCTCTTGTGATACGTCTTCCCCTTGATACTGGTATTGCTAAAGAAATTTTAATGTAGTCCCTGAATTCCAACGAGGTTGTTTTCATTTCTAAGCAAAACTGTCTATGTATGTACTACACGTTTATTGACATTTTTAATTTATAATGTAAAAATGAATCGTTATGTATATTTCTTGGACCGGTAGAAAAAAGAAACAGAAGTATTAATTCCTAATGAGCTGAATTAAGAAGCTGACTGATAAAATGAGTACTAATGTTTCAGTATCGATTTGTGTTCTATTTAGGAGGGAAAAAATGCAGCAATGGCAGGCCGGTGAACTGTTAGCTTAAGGTCTTGAGTACATTGTATTAGGTTTCTACCGTGTCTTTTGGGATTCTTTTCAGTATCGATCTCTTCATTTCTGAGTTCAATTAATGTATTTCCCTGTTCTGCTTCGAGTTAGCAGCCTAAGTTGTGTTTTGAAATTTTCAGTTATTTATTATTTAGAATAATGGATTTGGCTAGTGGATATGCTTAAATGGAGCGACATCACATAGACATAGTGAATAAATATAGCGGACCTCAACTTGATTGATCGTGGTATAATTGTGTTGTAATGGATTTAGCTTGTAGACATGAAGATGAGACCAAGATTTGTGAGGATCTGGAAGCTTTGTTCCTCAACCTAGTATTTGTTTTGTTCTTCTGATGAATCTTCCTCTCGCTCTTGGATTATTATTAATTTGATAAAAATTATGTCTAGGTTATGTGAACTTCGACATAGTCAAAGGAAACAAAGTTTAGTTTGTTGATACCTATAAAGATTGAGACAGCTAGAATCTCGTGATTTTAATCAGAGGTGTTTAATGAGCGGGTTAAACTAAAGTTGGATAGATCAAGATATACTAAATTAATTCAATCAAAACTCCTGGCACTCCAATTACAAGCCGTAACTATTTGTGTTTCTTTAAATTGAAGTAGCTAATATATTAATCAAATAATTGGCCAAATTTGTGGTGTTGCAAAAGCACTCAAATATTATTGGGCTTTTACATTATAGAGAATTTTTTCATAAATAACGTGATTTTGGAGCTTATTTATCATACACAACGATACTTTTTCATATTTATCAAAAATAACGATTTTAACACTTGTGATATTATGTATGAGACACGGTAGCAGATTGTATTTGAGATACATCTGCAATTAAACTGCAGAAGATCACGATAGAATCATTTTAAAGAAAAACAGAAACGCGTAATACATGAGTGTAAATTACGCAATCTCACATTTTAAAACTAATATGTATCCTCAATCCAAAGTTATATTACCTAATTGAATCCTCCCTTCTTCTTCTTTTTTCCAAGAGAATATCAAAGACTAATCGATATGAAAAGGATCAAAACAGATTGTATTGATAGAATCTATCATTGATCGAAACAGAATGTATCAATATATGTCACATTGATACATTCTGATATAGTCCGACCTTTTGTATCAAAAACACAATTTGTATCAATATGCATTAGTCTCATAACAAGTTATACATACTATATCAATACGTCATTGATACACAAATACAAAAGCTTGAGAAAATCACTATTCATTCTGTCTCAACATATATTAGTCTGATAATTATGCAAATAGTTATTTTATTTGAAAAGACACGGTCCCATAATTATTTTATTTTATTGGTCACTACCTTCCACGATCTCACAAGTTGAGGAAGAAATAAAATCTGAGGTTTGTTGCTGAATTGGGGCTCAGAATGAAGAGGAAGAGTGAATCGAATGGAGAAATTTAAAAATAGTTAAGAATAAAAACAATGACCAAATGGAATCAATTCCTGATCAATAATTATTATTTTTGGTTAGTGGTCAATAATTGTTATTTGATATAATTTTTACATATTTTTTAATAAAAAAGAAAGAAGTAAAATTCTGTGCAATGTAGAGACTTAATATGAGCAAATTAAGAAAAGTGAGATTTGGTGAGGGAGCTAGCTGATACCTACATCAAGTGTTTTCAGCCTTGAAAAGGAGAGAATTTTAACTGACAAATTTTCTATAAAATGATAACTGCAGCTTTATGAAGGATTTATACTCGAAGATTTATGTGGAATAATACATATATTTTTTTCTAGGATCGAATGCGTTATCACCACCAATTGCCTTAGTGATTTCTTACAAGATCGATATAGAGTCGTGTATGTTTTTTCACTATAACTTCACTCTTTTATCTAAAGAACTTTTTCAATGTGTTTCTATTGTTTTTGGATGACTTCAAGTTCTCCCTTTTATAGGACAATGTTGAGACTTGTAACTCTTATTCATTCTAGAGCTACATCAACAAGTTACTAGTCAATCCATCAATGGGTGTATCTATTTCCAACATCTCCCACTCATACATGATGGGATGAATCACATAGAGCTTTGAAAAATAAATTTTCTTTTAGATATTCATATCGAGTGTATTGTCGTGACCACTCAGGCATTAAGTTTGGGAGCTCTTTTCTAAAAATCCTTTTCTGAATCAGCATAAGAGACTACTACCTTTTATGATCATTTATGAGATCCTATCATGTTATATAAAGTGCTTTAGATGTCCTAGACATGTCTATATGTACCTATGGCTTCTTTAACCCTCTTGCCATTTTCAATTTAGGGGGTGTTTGGATTGATTTTTTTTAAGTGACTTATAAGTTAAAAGCTAAAAGTCATAAGTTGGGAACATCCAACTTTTTACTTTTTTGATACTTTTTCAGCTAAAAAAAATGCTTTTAGCCAAACACTTTCAAAACTAGAAAAGAGTTTTAAAAAAGTCACTAAAAATAAGTTAATCCAAACACCCACGTAAGATGTCTTGTGTCCAACTTATGATGCCAACTTCATAATGGACCGTTCTTAAACACAAGCATAATGTGTATGTATTTTACATAATCTTTCTTTCGCCTAAATATCACTAAGATCTAAATTAATTGCTTTCCTAGCATTACTCCTTCAGGCTTCATTTTCATATCCTTTATATTCATATTATAGTAGCATAAATTAACCCATCACCTCATGATGTTGTCAAAGTCATAAGGGCACTAGTGAAAAAAGAAATTAATAGTTTTTCTTTTCAAGGTCTCACACAAAAGTGAAGTAGGGTTTATTCACTTGCCTTTAAATTTGAGGTAATGAAGCACATACAGTATGAAATGTATGTTACAGTGTGCCTTTGATTCCATCAGAGTGTATGCCGATTTTTATTTCTCCATACCGTACAGATCTTTGTCCAAGTAAATTATTTACTTGACCAGAGTTCTACCACTCTACTGGACTTTTAGAGGAGATCTCACATTTCGCTACGAGTATTATTGATAGTGAAAATTCATAATTTTGATATTTTTATTTGACATTTCTTTTGGATCTCACCTAATCTTTTACTAGGGCAACATTAAATAATATGTTCTTACCAGAAGGTGCCACATTTATTAGCTATCATTTTAGCTCTAAGAAACAGGAATGTCTCATCTTAACTCGCTTTTCATAATCTCCCAAGGCGTTGCTCGTGTGAGAAAATCTTATCAACTTGTATGACAAACTCTAATATTGTGAATGCGCTAATCAATATTAATGTATGAAATAATCATGAAAAAAATATGTGCAATTTTTAGGAAGAAATATACATACATCATGATCAAGAAGTTTAAATAAAGAAATATGTCATTTTACATCGCACGCAAACCTAGAGATTTCACATGTTTAACAAATAAATCTCTAGGTATTCACTTTGTTAAGGGATCCACCACCATCTTGTACATAGAAATATATTTGTAAAGTGATTTCCTTATGTGCTATGATATCTCTAATAAAATTGTACTTTGTATCTATGTGCTTAGTCTTACTATAATACGTAGGGTCTTTAGTATAAGCCGTTGTTTATTAGCTATCACAAAAGATTTACATTGAATCCATCGACTTGCCAATGATCCCTAAGTGTTCCATGAACCTCTTTAGCCACATAGCTTCTTGAATTGTTACAGAGCGTTCAATGAGCTCTGCTTCCATAGTTGATAAACCTATACTTGTTTGTTTATTGTTACTCCATGAAATAGTACCATTATTGAGAAAAAATACATAACCAGGAGTGGACTTTCTTTCATTCAAGTCTCCAGCCCAATTAGCATCAAAGTAACCCATCAATCGTACGTTACTCCCTAAATAACATAAATTGTACAACAGTGCCTTTTAAGTATCTCAAAATTCTCTTAACAGCTTTCCAATGTGTTTGTCCTAGATTGGATTGATAATGACTTACAATACCCACTACATAACAAATGTCAGAACGTACACACAATATTGGAGACATTAAACTCCCAACTGCACTTGAATATGGAACCTTTTAATGGCATCTTTGTCACTTTGAGTTTAGGTACATGTTTCAGGGATCAAAAAATTTCATCCTTAGCTACAGGGGTATCTATTGGTTTACAGTCTTTCATCCTGAATCGTTCACGAATTCTTTTAATGTGTGATTTCTCTGATAGAACTATTAAATTCTTAGAACGATCTCTATGGATTTTAACTCCAAAGATGAATTCTGCTTCTCCCATGTCTTTCATTTCAAAATTGAGAATTAACCAACTCTTTATAGCCCTTACAAAAGTAAAACTATTTCTAGCTATTAGTATATCATCCACATAAAGGGACAATATCATAAAATCAGTTTCAAACCTCTTCATATGCACACAATGGTCTTCAACAATCATATTAAAGTCATAAGACGTAATAGCTTACCTAGATGATAGTTTAAGTCCATAAATAGACCTTTTGAGATTGCAAACTTTGCGTTCTTGACCATTTTGAATGAAACCTAATGGTTGTTCTATATAAATTTCTTCATCTAGTTTTCATTGAATAAAGCAGTTTTTACATCCATTTGATGTAACTCCAGGTGCATTTATGCAACTACAGCTAAAAAAGTCTAATAGAGCTAAATCTCACAACTGGAGAGAAACAAATTTCATTATCAATACCCTCTTATTGTCTGTACCCTTTAATCACGAAACGGGATTTGTATCACCCTCTTTCTTTCTTTTAATTTTGAGAACCCATTTATTCTTAATTGCCTTTTGGCTTGTCGGAAGATCAACCAAATTCCATGATTTATCTGCATGAACTTCATTTTCTCTTACATTGCTTTCATCCACTTATCCTTAGTAGGGCCTGAAAGAGCCTCTTGAACTGCATTAGGATCTTCATCATTTTGTGGGGTAACTATTAATGCTTTCCTTTCAATAGGAAATCTACATCAGAGAACAATTTGTATTCCTCCGCACATATATCTTTTGTGGAATATCCTCTCAATGAGTAATTCTTCTGCTTGGATCAACAAAATAAGGTACAACTTCGTGTTTCTCACTCCTTTGAACTTGAAGATTCTCAAACTGGTCCACAACTTCATAAAATGAAACATTTTTATCATATCACCCATAATAAAAACAATTCTCTCTAAAAATGTGATATCTCTTTACTTAAGCTTTGTTATACTTCCATCTTCATTTTCTCCTATGAAGATATGACCCTTTGATTTCTTTCAATATCCAATGAAGATGCATTTCTTGTTTCTAGGACCTAACTTTTCATTATGAGAAAAATCATGCACATATACTGTAGACCCCCAAGATTGCATTATATTTAAATCTGATTTTTTACATGTTCATAATTCATGGGGTGTGAAAGCAAGAGACTTAGAGGTCTTACGATTAAGCACGTAAGCTGCAAAAATCAATGCATTTCTCCAAAAGAAAATTGAAAAGTTAGTCAGCACCATCATAAATGTAACCGTTTCAAGCAAAATTTTACTTCTTCGCTCGGCTACTTTATTTTATACAAAAGTATATAAAATTGTCAATTGTCTTATAATTTCTCTCTCATCACATATATCCTTAAATTGATATGATAGATACTCACGTCCACGATTAATTTTTAAAGCTTTTATTCTTAAGTTTAATTGATTCTTCACCAAACTCATAAATTATCTAAAGCATTTCAATGTTTTTGACTTATGAGAGATCAAATAAACATGACAGTGACGAATATAATCATTTGTAAATGTGACAAAATATTTGGCTTCATACCTCGCCCTTACATTTGTAGGACCACATATATCTGAATGGATGAGTTGCAATGAAAATTCAGCTCCAATTCCCTGTCTAAATGATTTTTCAATTTTCTAGCAGTCTGCTAGACAATGTTCACATATTGACATTTCAATTTTAATTAAGGACCCCATCAATTTCTTTTTTTGTCAATGTATTCTTACCTCAAGGCCTATATGTTTTAAGTCTATCATGTCAAATATTTATATCTAAAATAGGAATTGTTGTTAAAGCAAAATAATCATGATTATTAAAAATATTAGATCCAATACAATAAAATCATAAAAAAGGTAATCAAAATTATAATATTCAGTGCCATGAACAATTTCAATAAAATTATTGTGAAAATTTTCACTGAAATTTAATTTAAGAAAAAAAACAACTGAAATAAAATTATGTTGAATGTCTAGAATATATAAGACATCATGCAGGAGAAGGATTTGTCCACCATGCAACTCTAGTTTGTATGTTTCGATCCCTTTCACTTCAATTGATGCATTGTTTCCTATATAAAGCCATCTGCTCCAGGAAGGCAGCCGACGGTATTTAAGAAATGATTCTCTGTCTTTAGCTATGTGGTCTGTCACTTGAATCTACATTCCACAAAGTATTTGCATTTGCCATTAATGTAGTACTATAGACATAAGAAAAATGATTATTCTTCTCTAGGAAAGTCCGCGCAATATAACCCTTCTTGTGGCAAGAATAACACTCCATTTTCGTCATATCAATTTTTTTAAAACACATTTTCTCTTTTCTTATATTGAGATTTACCCTTCTGATTTGACTTATCATATCCCTTATTATTTCATGCTTTCTTATTCATGTTCTTTTGCTTATATTAGAAGTTCCAGCAGATTCAGCTAGAAAAGGTTGATCGGTTGTTTTAGAAGCGTCACGACGTTCATCTTTAAGAACAAGATGGTGTTCAATGTCTTTAAAAAGCTTGATACTATCATTGTGGGTCATATGAATTTTCATATATTTTCAACTGGTAGGAAGAGATCTTATAACAGCTTGCACTTGTTGCTCATCAGTTTGATTATGACTAGCTGATTTTAGTTCTCGTATCATGTCTAGATTATATCTTAAATGTTGCCTTATCGATGAATTAGGGCACAATCTATAAGTGTCAAACTTGATGGTCAATCTCCTGTATTTTGTAGCAGAAGTGCCACCAAACTTATCTTCCAGTGCAATCCACATGGCTTGGGCCATTAGATCAGATTCAAACTCACACATGAGATCACCAGTCATATTGCTCAACAACATTATGCGAGCAATACTATTATTTTTCATCCAAACATGAAAAGTCTTAAGATTTTTCTCATGTTGTTGGTTGTCTTCACCTGTCGGTTCAACCATCAAATAGTTTAGGATTTTCAAAACCTCTTGCTATTCAAGGATGTATTGAATTTTATGGTGTCAAATGTCATAATTATCACCGTTCAATTTTTTACCCTTATTTAATTCAACAATGATAGTTTTTGAAGCTATTTTATAAATTTATCTACACACATAAAATACATAGTACAAATAAGTACAAACACAATATTCTTATTTGCTACAAAATTGCATCTAAATTAATATTGTTTAGCTAGAGGTTGAAGTTCAAAAGTCTATTTTTGTCTTACTTTCATCACATGTAACCTTAAGCATATCAATATTATTTTTAAATCAATTGTGCGCCAATAAATTATGATAGTTTTAAATAGAAAAGCTTGTCTATCAATAAGAACTCCCACGCAATGTGTGTGTGTTTGTGTGTGTATCGTTCATATACATATGTCTCAAACAAATGGCATAAATCATAATCATTAATTATTATTTTAAAAAAACATTCATGGTTCAGTTATAAATCATAATCATTAATTATTATTTTTAAAAAAACATTATGGTTCAGTTATAAACTCAAAAAAATTAGAACTCAGAATTTTGAGTATGTAATGTGCGTCAAAATGCACATACAATATATCAAAGAAAGCTCATCTAAGGTCCTTAAAAATGATATATAAATTGTTTTAAAATAACAATATTTGACAAGTCATTCTTTTTCATTGAAATCAGCCTAGAAAACTTTTTAAAATTTTTAAATTACTTTTTCAAGGATCCAATTTCCAGCACTCATATGCTCTTTATTTAACATAAAAAATTTATAAATAATATATCGTTGGAAAGGTTTTGAAAATATCATTCTAGTGAAATTTGACTAGCACACATCGGAAGCCTGAAAAGGGAAAAAATGAACTTGAAATTTTGGACAGTCATGCTGAAATTTTCAGTTTTTTTCTTTCTTTGGCAAACAACTTTCAGCACCCATATCTCCTTCATCGATATCAAAATTTTACAAATAGAAGATGTCACGACTCTAATCCGTCGTGACTGACACCCACACTAACCCCCCGGTGGAAGAACCATTTTCAACATCCCAACAATTAGTAAACGTGTAAGATAACAAAATAAGGATGCAGAAGCAATCTTAATTAAAGATATAAGCCTAAGTCCCCATAAACTCAGGACGGTATGATCAGTAACTTAAATAAGTACGCGGAGATTAACTCCTACGAACTAAAAGTCGAATGTACCAAAACTATAACAACATTAAGTCGAAGACCGGGGAATGCAATCCTGAAAATATAGTCATGAAAACTAAACAATGTTTGACATCTTAGCCTTGGAAAAAGGACTAGGATAAAGAGTGAGTCCACGGCAGCCTGAAAGAATAGCTCACCCTTGAACTCGAACACAACTACTTTTCTAGGAGAGGTCTCTCCGCAGATGGCAGAATATGCCCTGTACTCAACAAAAGACAGAGAAAGTATAGTATAAGTACTCAAAAATAACGGTGTACTGGTAAGATCACGTGGTTAGCCAGTAAGCAGATCATGGATAAGTAAACTCGACATAATAAACATATATATACAAAATAACTTAACCAGTGTCATCTCAAATAGTATTCAGTAAGATCACAATTCAACTACCTCAAATCAAATAACTTCACATAAGGGTCCTCTCCTAGGACCTACAAACACTCAACTTGTGTCGGAACGTGACACCTGGACCAAGATTTTTGTCGGAACGTGACACCAGATTCATATATGTGTCGGAACGTGACACTCGATCTAATTTATGTGTCGGAATATAACACCTGATCCCAACATACAAACCAGTCACAATTATATTCAGTATTCAATATTATGTTACCAAGAACAAGTTTATCATAAAATAGGCCAGCAAGTGATCATTTCACATAAAATCTAGCATGTTCCCCTATTCATATACATATATGCATACCATGAAGCAAATTTAGCAAGTATATGAAATACATACGGGGAAACAAAATCATCACCTACCTCGAATTTGAGCTTCAACCACTCCTAGAGCAAGAGCTTTCCTTTTTCGGGTTCTTTCTGCTAGTTCTTGGTCTAAACACAAGTCACATATACACAATGATTAATAAAATAGCCTAATTCACAAGAATTATAACATAATTCCCCTCCTAGGCTAAAATTCATGATCCTAACCCCATCCTAGGGCTATTTCCAACCATTGGTTTTAGTCTAAAATCCTTCCTAATGATCACCCATCCAAGTCTATGGGTTTACGAATCAATTTACAAGTTTAGAGAGTAGAAATTCTACCTTTAAGCATGGGAATCAGTGGAAAAATGATGAAAATATCCCTGGGTCTCCTCTTGTCATTTTAGGAATAAATTTTGCAGAATAAAATTGTTTCTAAGGTTTTTCTCGTCTTAAGTCGCGACTGTCCCTCTCTGGCGGGACCCATTCCGCTCTGGCGACCCTGCTCTGAAGGGAATAATCCAGCTCTGGCGGGATATACAGAAACAGTAAGATCGGTGCTTGAGCTTCAAGCCCCCCATTTCACAAACACTCTTTTCCAAAGACGTATTAAATTATACCTTTCTCTCCAAATCCTATTCCGCAAGTTTTACTCACCCCGAATGCAATTCTGAATTATTGTAAATGCTCCATATAGTCTTGGCTATCATATTACCAAATCAAATTAGAGATTTTATGCACCACCATCCACATGGTCACCCTAGACCACACCTAACTCAGAATTTGTCCAAGTCTAGCTAGGCTAAATTTTTCTGAAGTTACTACGCAAAGCTTTCTGACCTAAAATCTTTCCCCATTGGCATATCTATAACGATGGGGACAGGTCATTACAATAGATACTAATTTACCCATCACTCATACCTAAGTGACTAATTAAGGAAAATGGGGCTAAAGTAGAGATAAAGTAGTACCTGTTTCGACGAACAGTTGAGGATACTTGTCTCGCTTGTCCTTCTAAGTCTCCCAAGTAGATTCCTCTACCGAAAGATGTTTCCATTGCATTTTAACCATGTTTATCTCTTTAGTCCTCAACTTTTGGATATCACGATCAAGGATTGCAACTGGCTCTTCCTCATACTGAAGATCCTTGTCTAACAACACTGAATCCCATTTAATGATGTAATCCCCATCTCCATGGTACTTTTTTAGCATTAACACATGGAATATCGGGTGTACCCCAAACAAGCTAGGTAGTAAGGCTAATATGTACGCCACTGGACCTACAGAGTCAAGAATTTCAAAAGGACTAATACAGCAAGGGCAGAGTTTGCCCTTTTTACCAAACCTCATTACCCCTTTAATGGGTGAAACTTTTAGAAACACTTGCTCACCAGCCTCGAATGTCATATCCCTCACCTTAGGGTCAGCATACTCTTTTCGATAACTTTGAGTCATTAGAAACTTGGTTTGGATACTCTTTACCTTATCCTGACATCCCTCACTAAGTCTACCCCCAATGATTCCACTTCTCCAGCTTTAAACCACCCTATGGGAGACCTAAACCCCCTCCCATAAAGGGCTTCGAATGGTGTCATCTTAATGCTAGAGTAGTAGCTATTGTTGTAAGAGAACTCACACAAAGGCAAGAACTTATCCCAATGTCCCCCAAAGTTGATCACATATGCCCTCAACATATCTTCTAGTACTTGGATAGTTCTTTCTGACTACCCATCTGTCTGTAGAGGGAAAGTTATACTAAAAGTGAGTTGAGTGCCCAACTCTTCATGCTACTTTTCCCAAAATTTAGAACTGAACTGCGTACCTCAGTCTGAGGAATGGGCATTCTTTGTAATAAACCTGCAGGTTTTTGATGCTCATATTTCACCTATTGGAAGTTTTGACACTTGGCTACATATTCAGCTATGTCTTTCTTCATACTTGGACACCAATATAGACGTTTCAAGTATTGATACATCTTAGTTACTCCAGGGTGAATAGAGTATCGAGAACCATGAGATTCAAACAAGAGTTTTTGAATTAATCCATCTATCCGGGGAACACAAATCCTTCTCCTAAAGTGGAGCACCCTACCTGCATCAAGTGTTGAATCTTGGGCCTTACCCATCAACACATTTCCTCTAATTTCATTTAAATTAACATCCTCAAACTGCTTGGCCTTGATCTCCTCTATAAAAGTGGGCCTTAGATCAACACCAGTCATTACCCCACCCTTCTCTGTGAGGCCTAGCCTCATGAACCTGGCCTCTAAGGCTTGAATTTCTCTATCTAGGGGCCGCTTAAGGGATCCCAAACAGGATAGACTGCCCATGCTAATCGGTTTATGGGTTAATGCGTCTGCAACCAGATTAGCCTTACTTGGATGATACTAGATAGTGACATCATAGTCTTTAAGCAACTCCATCCACCTTCATTGTTTCAACTTCAAGTCCTTATGGGTGAACACATATTGTAAGCTGCGGTGATCAGTAAACACCTCACATTAACGCCATACAAATAATGCCTCCAAATTTTCAACGCAAACACTACCCCTGCCAACTCTAGTTATGTATCAGGTAGTTTCTCTTATGCACCTTTCACTGCCGCGAAGCATAAGCTACACCATTCTTATCCTACATCAACATAGTACCCAAACCTGAATGTGAAGTATCACAATAAATAATAAAGTCTTTACCTTCGACCAGTAAGGTCAAAATTGGTGTTGTGGTTAGAAGAGTCTTAAGACTTTAGGAGCTCTCTTCACACTTGTCAACCCACTCAAATGGCACCTCTTTTTTAGTCATCCTGGTCAAGTGAGTAGCAATAGAGGCAAAGTTCTTCAAGAATAGACGATAATAACTGACCAGACTAATAAAACTTCTAACCTCGATCATGAAACTAGGTCGAGTCCAGTTTTTAACTGCCTCAATATTTTGTGGGTCTACCATTACTCCTTTCTTTGAAGCAACATAGCCTAAAAAGGCAACTGAAGACAATCAGAATTTACACTTAGATAGTTTTGCATACAACTTTTGTCTTCCCAAAACACCTAAGACAATTCGGAGATGGTCTGCATGTTCTTGTTTATTCTGTGAATACATCAAAATATCATCTATAAAAACAATCAAAAATGAATCCAAGAATGGTTTGAACACCCCATTCATCAAACTCATGAAAGCTGCAGGTGCATTAGTCAGCCCAATAGACATCACCAAAAATTCATAGTGCCTATACCTGATTCTAAAAGCAGTTTTAGGCACATCCTTAGGCCTACTTTTCAATTGATGGTACTCAGACCTGAAATCAACCTTTGAGAAGACTAATGCATCTCGCAACTGATCAAAAATTTAATCAATACGAGGCAAAAGATATTTATTTCTGATGATAACCTTATTCAGTTGTCGGAAGTCAATGCACATCCTCATACTACCATCCTTTTCTTGACAAACAACACTGGAGCACCCCACGGAGAAGCACTGGGACGAATAAATCCCTTATCAAGAAGTTTCTGGATTTGAGCCTTAAGCTCTCTCAACTCTACCAGAGTCATATGGTAGGGAGGAATAGAAATTGGATGAGTGAATGCTCTAAGTCAATGCAGAAATCTATATCTCGGTCAAGAGGCATACCAGGCAAGTCTGAAGGGAACACTTCCAGAAATTCACACACTACCGAAATAGACTCAATAGAAGGAGACTCTACATCCACATTCTGAATATGGGCTAAATAGGTCAAACAACCCTTCCCCATTATTTTTCTAGACTGAAGAAAAGATATGATCTTAGCTGGCTTAGGCTTGTACACCCCTTCCCACTCTAACCTTTCCCTTCCCGGGATCTCTAGAGCTACAGTTTTTGCATTATAATTAAGAACAATAAAATATGAGGAAGACCACGTTATGCCTAAGATTACATCAAAATTGGTCATATCTAAAATCACTAAGTCAACCCAAGTCTGGTATCCCATAAATACCACAGAACAAGCACGATACACATGAGTGACTATGACTGACTCTCCAATAGGGGTAGAAACATGAACAAGGGCATCTAGTATATCACACAGTGCATCAAAACCCAAGGCATATTTCACAGACACATTAAAATAAGTAGAACCCGGATCAAACAAAATAGTAGCCATCTGGTCACAGACACGAATAGTACTTGTGATCACTGCATCAGATGCCTCTGCCTTGGTCTTGCCCGAAAATGCATAAACCTAAGCCCAGTCATCCTGACGGGCCACTTCCCTGCCTAGCTAGGCTGCTCTTCGTCTTGCACTACCATTACCTCGTTCTCTACTGCTCTGACTTGCTGGGGTGCTGAAACTGTCCCGCGGGGGTAAGGACATTCCCTCCGTATATGCCCCGGTTCTCCATAATTAAAACAGCCACAATCAAACAACGACGTGCTACCTGGGAAGGATGCTTCATGAACCTCATAGGCCGGATGCTGCTATGAAGTACTTGAAAAACTGCCAGTAGAAGAGGGAAGAGCTGAATGAATTGGTCTAGCTGCAATTACCGGCCTGCCTGACCCTCTAGAATAGTATCCCTGGAAATTACCTATGCTCTTGGGCTTTTTAGAAAAGTTTTGGCCTTCCCATCTCTTCTCACACCTTCTACCTTTTTCACAAAGTTAGTGACTTTGTTGAAACTCCTGCCTGATGAAGTCATATGAACTGACACCACCTGCAACTCGGGGTTCAACCCTTTCACAAATAACCTGATCCTCTCTTTCTTTGTAGTGACCAGCTGGGTAACATACCCGGACAACGCATGAAATTTAGCCTCATAAGCAAATAACCCTCCCTGCTCTAGTGTCATAAACTCATCCTACTTTCGATCCCTCAAAGTACGGGGCACATATTTTTCCAGGAACAGGGCATGAAACTGAACCCAAGTAAGTAGGGGCAACACTGACAAATGACACTCTACATAAGCCCTCCATCACTGCTTGGCCTCACCCTGTAGATGAAATGTCACAAACTCCACTCCATGCTAGTGCACTATACCCAGCTTGTGCAACCTCTCATAGCAGTCAAGGATGAACTCATAGGCATCCTCATTCTCAATGCATGAAAGATCGGAGGCTTAAGCTTTAGAAACTTTATGAGCATGTCATGCTCAGTGCCGATCATAACAGGGCCAATAAGTGGTCTGAAGAAGGCATATATGCCTACCACCTCATCTGCTAGAAGATATGCAACAGCAATAGGACGAGCAATAAGAGTTGGTGCTGCGGGCACAGTGGGGATGACTTCTGTGCCAGCCAACCCACCCAAAAAGGCCATGATCTGCTGAGCTAGTATGAGGTCTAGAGGGAGAAGACCAGCAGCCCCAGCTTGGGTGTCTTTCTCTTGTTTAACATTCTCCTCTTCTCTAACCTCTACATCTACCTCTAACTCATTTTGGGGAGCCAGAGGGGCGTCACCTACTGACACCTCTTCAACTCGAACCTCCACTCTGGTTGGTGCTTCTCTCTCTCTACCCTTGCTGCATCTCTCTCTCCGGCCTCTAACTCTGCCTCGCCCTCGAACAGTGGGCTCTTCCTCTGGCTCCATTGAAGCTACGGGTCATACACAGTTATAACATGTGTTAAAGTTAGATAAAAATTTCGATCACCAGATACCAATTAGAATCAAGTTAACACAAAGGAAAAAATATAATGAAACTTTTTCTAAAGTCCTATAGCCTCTCGAAGAAAAGTACAAATGCCTCCATATCATTTTGCAAGACTCTACTAGACTCATTTTGATATGACAAGATCAACGAACCTAGGGATCTGACATCAACTTTGTCACGACCCCGACCTACCGTGACTGGCATCCACACTAACCCTCTGATTACTCCAGTGCGGCACGAAGCCGCTAATGCCGAGTCGATTCCACTTGGGTATTAACAGTCGTTTCCTGCTATTGTTCCCCTCCGGGAGAACCATTTTCAACAACCCAACAATTAGTAAATGTAGAAGATAACAAGATAAGGATGCGGAAGCAATCTTAATTAAATATATAAGCCTAAGTCCCCATAAACTCAGGAAGGTATGGTCAATAACTTAAACAAGTACACGGAAATTAGATCCTAGGAATGGAAAGTCAAATGTACCAAAACTCTAACAACATCAAGTCGAAGACCAGGGAGTGCAATCCTGAAAACTAAATAATGTTTGATATCTTAGCCGTGGAAAGAGGACTAGAATAGAGAGTGAGTCCACTGGAGCCTGAAAGAATAGCTCACCCTTGAACTTGAATATAACTACTCCTCTAGGCGAGGTCTCTGCGCAATCGACTGAATATGACCTGTACTTAATAAAAGACAGAGCAAGTGTAGTATCAGTATACAAAAATAATGTTGTACTGGTAGGATTATGTGGTTAGCTAGTAAGCGGATCATGGATAAGTAAACTCGACATAATAAGCACATATATACAGAATAACTTAACTAGTGTCATTTCAAACAGTATTCAGCAAGATCACATTTCAACCACCTCAAATTATATAACTTCACATAAGGGTTCTCTCATAGGACCTACAAACACTCAACTTGTGTAGAAATGTGACGCCCGATCCAAAATTTATGTCGAAACTTAACACCCAATCTAAGATTTGTGTCAAAATGTGACACCCAATTCATATATGTGTCAGAATGTGAAACCCGATCCTAACATACAAAAAAGCCACAATTATATTCAGTATTCAACATCATGTTACCAAGAATGGATTATCATAAAATAACTTAGAAAGTGATTATTTCACATAAAATCTAGCATGTTCTCCTATTCATATACACATATGCATACCATGAAGCAATTTAGCAAGTACGTGAAATATATACGGAAAACAAAACTCTCACCTACCTCGAATTTGAGCTTCAACCACTCTAAGATGCAAGAGTTTTCCCTTTCCAGGTTTTTTCTGCTAGTTCTTGGTCTAAACACAAGTCACATATACACAAGGATCAATAAAATACCCTGATTCACAAGAATTATAATATAATTCCCCTCCTAGGTCAAAACTCATTATCCTAACCCCACCCTAGAGCTATTTCCTACCATTACAAGTTTGTGGGTTTAGGAGCCAATTTACAAGTTTATGGAGTAAAAATCTGGAATCAGTGGAAAAAATGATAAAAATCACCCTAGGTCGTCTCCTATCGTTTTAGGAACATTTTTTGCAAAATAAAATCGTTTCTGGAGTTTTTTCCATCTTAAGTCACGACTATCCCGCTCTAGCTGGACCCATCCCACTCCGACAGGATATGCGGAAATAGTGAGCTCGGAGCTTGAGCTCCAAACTCCCATTTCACAAAACACTCCTTTTCAAAGACGTATTAAATTATACCCTTCATGCCAAGTCCTATTTCGAGAGTTTTACTCGCCCGAATGCGATTCCGCAAAGTCATAAATGCTCTGTATCATCTTGATAATCTTACCCAATCAAATTAGAGATTAGATCTGCCACCATTCACATGATCACCCTAGACCTAACCTGATTCAGAATTCGTTCAAGTCTGGTCTAGGCTAAATTTTTCTGAAGTTACTTTCCGAAACTTTTTGACCCAACATCCTTCCCCATTGGCTTATCCATAAGGAAGAGGACAGGTCATTACAGTTGAAAAACTATTGATAATAATTTTACATTGATGTATGGCTCATTCAGTTTGGTAGTCCACCCTAGGAGACAACTTAGCCGAAATTTAGTATGTTTATAAAAAAAATAGAAAAGTTTTTTGAAATGCTATAAAATCGAAAATCTGCTTATCACTAAATTTTAATCATGAAATGGTGAAAATATAAACACATCTAACAAATCTTTCTTTGATACCACTGAAGGATTTATACTCGAAGATTTATGTGGAATAATACATATATTCTTCTCTAGGATCGAGTGCATTATCACCACGAATTGCCTTAGCGATTTCTCACAAGATTACTATGGAGTCTTGTATGATTTATCACCATAACTATACTCTTTTATCTAAAGAACTCTCTCAATGTGTTTGTGTTATATTTGGATGACCTCAAGTCCTTCCTTTTATCAGACAATGTTAGGACTTGTAACTCTTATTCTTTCAAGATTTACGTTACCTCTTATCCTGTAACTCGCACTTCATTCATTAATACATATCTCTTCCCCTTTTATTATAGGGAGTTACTTAGTAGAATTTTTAACTTACTTTATGAATGAAGCAAGTTATTAATCAATCCATCAATAGATGTATCTATTTTCAATGCTATATCTGATAATATTTAAAAAATATAGCTATGTATTATAGATATAATAGATATGGGTGGGTAATTTTTCCATTACAGAATGCCAAGTCTTTTGGGGATTGCTAAATGTATTCATTAGCCAAAAATATGACAAATAGCTATTGAGTGTTGACTTGTGGGTGTCAAATTCCCAATAATATCGTTCGAGAGGATTAGGTCCAAGTTAAATGACATTTAGCCATGGCCCAATGGCAAAATTGATGTGTTGCAAAAATTTGATAATTAGACTTGATAGGTTATGGAAAAATTACCTAAATACATAATTTATCTTTAAAATTTCTTATCATTTGAAAAAATTACAAAAATGTTTACTCTCTCCTATTCACAGATACATCACTTACACGATGTATCGATCGGATACATCACTTTACGCAATGTATTGTCAGATACATCAATTTACGTGATGTATCGATCAGATACATCACTTTACGTGATGTATCGATCGGATACATCACTTTACGTGATGTATCAAAACGTTTTGGAATGTATCCGGATTTCACAAAATTTAAGAAATTTTTATAATTAAAAAAAAGAATAGGGATAGAATGTAATTAGCTCTTAACACTATAAGATTTGTCTAATCATTTCATGTGTTAATATAGTAGGCCTGCATATTATTACAGTCCTCACCGAAAAAAGCCCAAAATCAATAGTGTGTTATGGGATGTAATTTGCACACATCATTTTCAAAATCTTTAACTAATATCCACATAATAATAAAGGAGAAATTACGCGGATAAGCAAACATATACTAGTTAATTAGCTATTAATTAGCTAACATAATTATAGTTTGAATTAATTATGGCTCACGGTAAATATCTAGCTGTAATTACAGTTTGAGTTTTGCATAATTCGTGCAATTATACAGTTGAATTTTGTATAATTCCCGCAATTTATACAAACGTTGTGCGCGAATCAAATTGTATAGCAAAATATATAAATACTACAAACTATATAACGAATTATACAAACGTTGTGCATGAATTGCATAATGTAATATACAAACGTTATACAAAAACTACGAATTGTATAGCGAAATATAAAAACGCATACAAATGATGCGCGAATTATACAAATTCTGTTATAATTATAGCTACGAATTGTAATTAGCAAACTATAGTTATGGAGCATAATTAAGATATTTTTGAGTAGCTATATGCGAAAATTTCCCTAATAATAACTATCTAATTGTCACGCTCTGAGAGGGTACCCTAGACGTGACCGACACTCGAGAACCATTGCTGGTCTCCAAGCGAACCACTTGGTCCATTCACACATCTATTCAATATCAATCAACCAGCGGATAGTTTAAAATAAAGAAATAATTTGGCGGGCAATCCAATCAACACTCTAATTCATATAATAAAGGCCATGGGCCAACCAATCTAACTCCAATCTATGTCGTAAAGAAAAATAGTTTGACAAGAATATTTCAAGGAAAGAAAGTACTCAATCGACCCATCACTATCTAGTCTATGAAGCCTCTACCACTACTGTCTAATTGGTGCCAATGACATGTTCATGGCTACCTTAAACCAAAATGAGAAGGGCTAGCTTGACGCAAGAATAACATAAGCGGTGTCCTCCGAATGTAGGGGAGGACTCACCAATACGCTGAGTGTGAATAGATCCTCAATGGTGCTCCTATTGATGATCTCTTAAACCTATCTCTGCATCATGAAACGATGCAGGTCCAAATGGACGTCAGTACATGGAATGTACGAGTATGTAATATGGCAGAACAAAACATACCTCAAGGAAGAATAACGTCGGTTCAAATATCTCAAAATCAGAAAGATAAGAGAGACTAAATCAAAGTGTCATAAGTCTAAAGTAAGAACACAGTTTAGACAGAGATCAATCATAAACCATCCAATCCAATCTAATCATGTACGATACAATTCAATTAAATTATTCAATCCAATCCATCACATGCCATCAACTCTAAGTCAATCACATCTCATCTAACCCAATCCAATCACACATCCAATCCAATTATGTACCACACAGTCACAATGCATTTAATCCAATCCGATCATATACAATCAACTCAACAATCAAGTCAAAGGACTCAACTCGATAAACATGCAAATTAGAACTTAGTAATGTTATACAATCCAACTCAATCATCAAACAATCTCAATCAAACCAATCATATCATGCACAATCCACTCAATTTGGGAGTTTCTCTAACCGACAACTATCACCATATGAGCGAGTGATAGTACAACAAACCGACGTTGTTGCCGCGTCCGTTCATACCTTGCCAGGGTATGGATGAATCAACCAATCATGGATCTAATCCAACCAAGTCCTATCATGTCAGGACAATAATTTTGGGAAATATCCGACTTTAACGATTCAATCCTCTCCTACGTTTGGCGACGTAGTTTATTGGTTCGAGTATGGACTATACTCTTACCCAATTCGGTGCTCGATACTCCTCCCAAGACTCAATATGCTCATATCTATCAAGTGAGTAAAATACTCAAAATACTCATTTAGTCCCATTGGACTCTTTCAAATTAACTCATTTAGTCTCATTGGACTCTTTTCAAAACTCAATCAAATATGGCCTCATTGAACCTTCTTTCAAATCAACTCATCTCAATCATCAAAATATTATTTTAAAGATTTGACACCATCTCAACTCAATGAATGCAGAAAATATTAGATGTCTTTAAAATGAAATTTCAACTCCTCAACTCAAACTCAAAATAGATATTTTTATGTAAAAATACTCAACTAGTTTATACTCAAAATACTAATGTTCAAAATAATTAAAAGACTTCTCAAATCATAATTTATACTCATATGACTCCAATCAAATCAAATTATGCAAGTCACATATCATGTAGTCACATTAGACTCCAATCCATTTTCATCTCAAGCATCATCATCAACATACCTCTTCATCAATTATTTTACATATGTTAAATAACTATCACTCACATCATCATCAAACATCATTATTCACATCATTGTCAAAACATCATCATTCACATCATTATCAAACATCTTACTCCAAAATCCTTATTTAATTCTATATTCCATTTATAGAAACAAAAGTGACATTCTAGCTCTACCAATGTTTTATTCTTTTTATGCCATTCACATTCATAACTATCCCAATTCTCATATAACTCAAAATCAATTTCATCATACTCATGTAAAAGAATACCTCATTTCACTATGAAAATAGTATTGTTTTTATTATACATAAAAATCATCAATCTCATCCTCAAGATAAATTATGACCAAAAATAAATCTCATCTTGGGTTCATGTGAATGAATACATGAATTCATACTCTCAACAAAGTCAACTCAACAACATCATTAACACATTTTAGAAATATTCTATAGTTTAGGAAATTTCAAGAAAACCTTCATAGAAGTTCAAATCTTTCACAACTTCTATCCAACACATCTATGGGCATATGGAAGAACTCAATCCATATTTTAGATTAGACTTACATACCTGGAAATGAAGAACATCCCACCGAAAACCAAAGACATGACTTGAAGATCTTGAATCCTTGAGCTTTTGGGAGGATTTCTTGTTGGAGATGTTTGGAAGAAAACAGGGGATGAAAATTAGGGTTTTTGGGAGGTGAGGGGGACTGAAAAATGATCCCAAAATGTTCCAAGTGAGGGTATATATAATTAGGGAAAAGTCCAAGTTGCCCCTCTTCAAAAATCTAGAAAACAGGGCAAAAATCTTGTTGGCGCTATAGTGGCGCGTCGCGCCACTGCAGCGCCAAGCCAAAATAGGCTTAAAACCCTGCACATCTAATAGTGGCGCGTCGCGCCAAGGACCAAACTACTAAGGCTGTTTTTTGGCGCTATAGTGGCGCATCGCGCCACTGCAGCGCCAAGCCTAAATGTTTTGCAGTTGTCGCCCAGGCATGAAATTCCTACAGTACTAGTCTGTAGTAGAATGGTCATAAATTTTGACTCCGAACTCCAAAAATTGCAATCTTGGTGACTTTGGAAAGAAGACTCAAAGAACTTTAATTTGGTAGGTCGTAGGCCACCCAGTTCATTATATTCTAGGAGATATGGTCGTTTGAAGTTGACCCTTATATTAACTCCTCCGAAAACTTAATCGATTGGAATTCTTTGGACTCGACTTGGTGTTAGAGATCCCTTATGACCCCTAAACACATCTAACAAACTTCAAATACTTAGGAATTGATCCTAACTCATATATAAAATTACAAGTCCTTCGGTTCGGATCTACACACACGTAAAAAATATCCGAGTCTTTGCGAAAAATTTTCCGGGGTGTTACACTAATATTTGAACTATAATACCCTAATCTACATTATAAATATACTTCCTTTTTTTTGGAGTCGAGGGGGTGGGGGTGGGGGGCTTAGTCATATAAATATAGCTAAATTTTGAAGTTTATGCGTTAGGATTTCTAGTTATTTTAAGTTATTGTGTTATGAATTAATAATTTATATATAGTCAATAAATTTCTTAGAATAAAGAGATAAGTGTCAAAAACACATATTTTTTTTAAAGTTTCATACCTAAATTATTGAGAATGTGAGTTTCATACCTAAACTATCACTTATTAGTTTGAGAAACATGTCCTCTCTTTTATTCCACTGTCATCGTGGTGTTTGTACTACACTCTCTTTTTCATTTAAAAAAAATATCGCATCACACTCTACATGGATAAAATATTTCATCTTGATAACAATTAAATAAATTATTAGAAGTTAAAATTAAAGATTAAAGTATTACTATCCCCCTTTCAAAAAAATAATTATTATAAAATAAAATATAAAATATTTTTCTTATCCCACTCCACCACTTTCTCTCACCCCCCCCCCCCAATTTTTTAGTTTTATCTTTAATTTTTAAATTTATTTTATAAAAGTTTTTTGAAAAATTCTTAGTTCACCCCCTTCCCCCCTCTTCAAATAATAATTTAGATATTATTTTAATTTTTGTTTAAAAAAAAATTTCACTCCGCCCCACCTAACCCTCCGCTTCCAATTTATTTTCTCATTTTATGTTGTATATATACATGTGATTTACGAAAAAGTATTTTTTACTTGTCGCAAGACTTTTCTTAAAACAATTTTTATTTCTGTTATATTTGGCACGCAAGTAGAAAAAAATATTTTTTCTAAATATATATGTACATATCTAACTCAAAACGAAAAAAATATAAAAGGAATAAAAATAAATTAAGAGCGGAGGGTTAGATGGGGTGCGTATAATTTTATTTATTTTAAAAAATAAAAATAGTAACATTTTTTGGAAGGAGTGTGGAAGGGAGTGAAGTATGAATTTTTTAAAAAATATATATTATATAAGAAATTTTAAAAAATAAAAGGACGGGGATTGTTGGGGGAGGGGGGAGGTGGTGGAGTGGATGAGAAAAATATTTTAAATTTTATTTTTTAAAAAATAAATTTCTTTTTTTGGGGAATAAAAATACTTTAGCCTTTAACTTTTAATTAACATTAATAGTTTATTTAAATTTTTGTCAAGGTAAAATATTTTATCTATGTGGATGCCATGTAACAAGGTTTTTACAAAAAATAGAGAGTAGAGAAAACGTATTACACACACCACTGAGGTGTGTTTTTCAAACTATTAAGAGATAATTTAGGTAAGAAACTCACACTTTCAATAGTTTAGGTATGAAACTCAAAAAAATAGATAATTTTGGTGTGGTTTTTATACTTTATCTCTAGAATAAATACAAGTTTGGACCAAGACTGTTTGGTTTAGGAAGACCCGTAAGCTATAACTATAACTCCACCTCTACTTAGTTTCCTGGTATGATATTCGAAAATTTTACCTCATGAACTAACTTTTATGGGTTGAGTTAGATTCAATGTCTATTTCTTATCAAGAGTTTAATGCATTCCAACGTTTAACTCATCAAATCATAATTCTTTATTTTTTTTAATACTTCACTGTTTAATTTGTACGGCGTAGTTTAATTTGACTAGGCACCAAAAGAAATAAAATTTTTTGAAATTTGTGATCTTAAATATACATTAAAATTTGTGTAACTATATATATAACTTTTGCAACTTATGATCTTTAACTGTTGAGATCGAAAAAATTAAATGTCATGTAGAAGTTAGCTAAACAAACTTTGAACGATGAGAAATCAAAAATAATATAAAAATGTACCAAATGGGAATATTATAGAATGGGTTTGGTCAACATTGACCTACATTCATATGGATGTTATTAACAAGACATAATACATAAATGTGTTATTTAATTTGACCTCATTTCATATTTATGTCCTTTAACTTTGAATGTATACAAGTAGACATACACTTAAACTTATAAATTATTTTCTAATTTAAAAATATAATTCTTTAACAAACTAATAATAAAGTAAATAATGTCATACCTTTTGGAACGGGAAGAATACCTAATAAAGGGCAGGAATGAGCCAACGGGTCAGAGTGACAGACGCAAGGAGCTTCAAATAGGAGTGGACATAAAAATTAGAAAATGATCAAATCAAACTAATTTGGTTCTTCAATTATTCCGTTCGGTATTAGTGTTTTTTTAAAAAAAACTTGGTTTTTCGGTTCAATATTCGATGTAAAGTCTTAGAACTTTGGTGCACCAAAGAATCGAACAACAATTAAACCATTCTTGAACAAATTAAAATAGCAACAGATTTACTATTTAGATAGTTAACATCAAACAATAATTCCCAAGAGGAACCCAAATATATTTTTGTCGATGTACAACATGTAAAGGAACACATTTTCATCCTTATTATCATCAAGCAATAATTGAAGGCACAATGTTCTTGACAAAGACAAATATGATCTTTTAAGCACAGTAAGTGCTTCATGGTGAGGCACATCATCATTTAACATGATTTTAAATTTTAAGTGTCTTATATTTTGATTTTGTCCTCATTTTATTTTTTATTCACACTGAAAAACTATTTTAGAAACACTTAATCGAATTAGTTCGGTGCACACTTTTTCAAAATCGAAATGTGTTGAAATAGAAGTTGAAGAAGAAGCTGAAGAAGGATTGAGAGAAATTTGGGAATTTTCTTTCACTGTGTAGTAGAAGAGGAAAGAGTAAAGTAGTAGTAGTCCTCTGTGTATTTTCACTGTTATACTACTGAGTTAACATATACTACTTAGCTAAGCTAACAACTTTGTAATGGAATAATTAGTGTGAACCTACACTAATAACCAACTAACTAATTATACCATGTGCACAACACACTACTAACTAATTACACCTGTGTCAATACTCCCCCTCAAGTTGGAGGGTACATAACATTCAATACTCCCAACTTGTTTATCAAATACACATGTTGTTGCCTGCTCAATCCCTTTGTCATCAAGTCTACCTGCTGATTATTTGTTTTACCAAATTCAGTCTTTATGATTCCTTCCTTTATCTTGTCCATTATAAAGTGACAATCAATTTCAATGTGCTTTGTTCTCTCATGATAAACTGGATTTGCTGCCAGTTGAATCGTTGCCTTATTATCACTCCAAACTGTTATTGCTTGATGAATTTCTACTCCAAGTTCATTGAACAAGCCCAGCAACGAAGTAATTTCTACTACAACAGCTTTTATGCTTCTATACTCAGCTTCAGCTGAGCTCTTGGATACTGTTTGTTGCTTCTTTGATTTCCAAGAGATTAGTGACTCTCCAAATTTCACTACATAACCTATGATGGATCTTCTTGTGTTAGGACATGTTGCCTAGTCTGAATCACACCAGCATGTTATCTCATGTGTAGGCTGTGATATGAAAATAAGATTCTGACCTGGTGCATTCTTTAGGTACTTGACTACTCTAACAACTGCTTCTCAATGTGAAACTTAGGCTCTTGCATAAATTAGCTTAGTATTTGGACTGCAAAGCTAATGTCTGGTCTAGTAATGGTGACATACAATAGGTTTCCTATCAACCTTTAATACCTTGAGACCTCCTCTAGGGCTTCATCATCTTTAACTCCGACAACTTTGTCATATTCCACAGTAGTCAGTTTGTTTCCAATTTTCAGTGGCATGGCAGCTAGCTTTGTACTTGCTAAGCCCATTTCTGATATAAGCTCCAATATGTATTTCTTTTGATTAAGGATAATACCATATTGTGATCTCAAAACCTCTATACCAAGGAAATATTTGAGTTCCCCCAAGTCTTTCACTCTAAAGTCATGATGCAGAATCTGCTTGGCTTCTTCTATGAGACTGCTGCTATCTCTAGTAATAAGAAGATCATCTACATACATAAGTATTATAACAATGTTGTTACCTGATCTCTTTGTAAAGAGTGAGTAATCATGAAGAAGACTTTGTGTGAATCCTGCATCTATTAGTGCATTAGTCAACTTTATGTTCCATTGTCTTGATGCTTGCTTCAAGCCATACAAAGATTTTAACAACCTGCACACCTTAGTCTCCCCCTGTCTCTTGAACCCTTTTGGTAACTCCATATATACTTCTTCATAAAAATTCCCTTGCAAGAATGCATTGTACACATCCGTTTGATGAATTTTCCACCCTTTTGAAGCTGCCAGTGCAATCACTGATCTCACAGTGATCATTTTAGCCACTGGAAAAAATGTTTCATGATAATCAAGACCTTCCCCATTTGCCTTATACTTGATCTTATATACCCATTTAGAGCCAACTGCATTTTTTCCATTTGGAAGATTAACAATCGTCCAAGTATGATTATCCTCTAGAGCTTTGATCTCCTACTGCATAGCTTCTACCCACTTTGTATCCCTTGAAGCCTCCTTAAAGATTTTTTGGTTCAGCTAAGGTAGAGAACTTAGCTAAATAGCTTTTATACTTTTCTGATGTTCCTGCATATGACATATACTTGTTTATAGAATAGATGTGATCATGACTAATATTGACAACATAGTTATTTAACCATCCAAGTTGTTTGGTTATCCTAACTGGTCTATTGCTAGTGACAACAGGAGGAGCAACCCCAGCCTGCAATGGAACTTGTTCAGCCTGCAATGAAACTTGTTCAGCCTCATCAAGTTCTGCTGGGTTAGAAGCAAATTCAGGTGGTTCAACCATTTGTGTTACTTCTTCTATTGTATCTGCAGCAGCATTATTGTCATTGTCAGCAGAGTGTGCTCCCCTTGCTACTACTGGTGGAGACTGGTAAATGTGAGCAGGAGCAGGAGGATTATATGAAGCATTAACATGACTCAGTTGAAGAAATGTGCTACCATCTGAGTCTGCAGTGTTACTAAAAGGAAATTCAGCTTCTTTGAACACCACATCCCTGCTAATAGAGAACTTGTTAGTGGATAGATCAAGCACAATATATCCCTTTTGGGTCTCTCAAAAACCCATAAATACAGTTTCATTGGCTCTAAAAGCAAACTTGTCTGATTTAGGCAATGTAATAACAAAACACAGGAAATCAGGTACCCTTAGATGATCAAGAGAGGTCTTGCTGTAATACAACAACTCACAAGGAGTGCAGCCCTTCAAGGCACTTGATGGCAACCTATTCATAAGATACACTGCAATTTTAACACAAAAACTCCAATACTTTGTTGGAAAAGTAGCATGAAACTTAATAGCTCTTGCCATCTCCAAAATCTGCCTATGCTTTCTCTCAACCACCCCATTTTGTTGAGGTGTATAAAGATAGCTACTTTGATGAATTATCCCTAGGCTCTGTAATAACTCAAAGCTTTGAGAGTTACAAAAATCAGTACCATTGCAATTAAACTGAGTATTCACAAAGGCAAGAAATTATTTCAAAGCTACAATTACTTCAGTCTTTAGTTGTAAAAAGTGGATCCAAGTATATCTGGTATGATCATCAATAATAGTGAGGAAATAACTCTTCTTATCAAAAGTAGGAGTTTTGTAAGGACCCCACAAATGACAATTCTCACAATACATTAAACTGCCTCCCTTATAGTTATTGTTTCTTTTGAATTGGATTGCTATGGGATTGGATTTCTCAATATTTACCTGTTGTCTTTCGTCTTGCACTATCAGGACATAGGCCTAATTTACAGATGGTGCATTAGACTTCATCAGAATTTGCCGCTTAGCTTGATCATAAGATTCGTTCAAACCACTCAAAAATTGCATTAACCTCTACTCTTGCAGATACTCAATATAGTCCCTAGACTTTGGACAACCACAATTCAGAGAAGGAGCTATCAAATCAGACTCACTCTACAGTTCCTTCAATTTGGAGAAATACATTGACACTAGATTGGTTCCCTATTTAAGATTTGCAATAGTTGTGTGTACTTAAAAAATTCATACTCGATTCACCTTATCAAAGCTTTCCTTTAGATCCTCCCAGACTAAATGTGCATTTGACACATACACAATGCCACTTAATAGGTTCTCCGATACTGTATTCATGATCCATGAGATTACAATTGCATTCACTGTCTCCCATTGTTCATGAAGCGATTCGTTGAACGATTCCTTCGTGTATGTGCCAGTTACAAACCCTAGCTTCTTCTTAGCTAGAAGAGAGATTCTCATAGCTCGACTCCATACTCCATAATTTCAAATCCTGTGAATTTCACCGGTACTAAAACACATCCCGATGTGTCCGATGGATGCACATACAAGGGATGACCATGTTCTATGACTATTTTTTCATTCGACGATTGCGATTGTGAAAGGTCACCCATATTCTTCAGTTCTGAGCTCCAATAACGGCTGTATGCTTCTCCGACGAGCTCCAATTCTTCAATCGACGACCTGCTCTGATACCATATTGAAATAGAAGTTGAAGAAGAATTGTGAGAATTGTCACATGAGACACCATACAAAGAAGGATTGTTACATACTTGTTGGATACCCTTCAGAAAAGGATAACAAAGCTAACAGAAAAATGGAAGGAGCTTATGATGGTTACAAGAAAGATAACAACTATCGTGAAGGATGGAGGAAGGACAGATACAGAGAAAGGTACAAGAGGGATAACAATGAAGGATGGAGAAAGGAAACACAAGCTGCAGTGGCTAACAATGCAGATTTTTCTCAAGGGAAATATGCACGTAAGGCTGATAATGGGGGTCAGTATGCTGATGACAACTGAAGAGGTGATAGCAAGAGTAATCACCATGATTCAGAAAATCAGTACAAGCATCATGGCAATGACTCTGAAGAATATCAAGTCCATATGACAGAAATTGTGACTTGTTTAATGTCTCAGTTAGAAAGGTGTGAATGGATAGTTGATTCTAGTGCATCTCACCATGTTACTGCAAATGACAAGATACTAAAGAACATTCATAGCCTGCAAACTAATAAAGGAGTAAGGATGCATTTGCCAAATGGAAGTACAGTACCAATAAAACGGCATAACCATAAAATCGAACTGAAGAACCGAACGCCCACCCTAAGTTGAAATGATACCCCTTGCTAAGAAAAATTACTTATTGTACTTAATTGAATAATTTTCTCGAGTTGAAACAAAAGCTTGATCTAGTTTTTTTTTTTAATAAAAGTTGAATGTTCATATTAAATTAAATTAATTCGAGCTCATTACAGTTTTGAATTAGGTTATCGATCTCCAATACAAAACACGCCATATAATGTCACGTCATTGTGGTGTTTCTCTATTTTTAGTCATTGTCGTCTATTTAAGATATGAAGATTCTACTGAACTAGACTTGGTATTTTCCCACTACGTACAACTTTTGAGTAGTACTGTCCTTTCTGTTATTTGATTTACACCGTCCTGTTTCATTTGAACTATTTTTCCATGTGATTCCTGAGATTATTTACATATACAAATTAGTAGGACATGAAACACAAGAGTAAAGAAACAGAAACTAAGGCTGGGGCCTAATTGCAAGAAAACAAATGTGACAGTCCTCAAGGTTTTGTATTTGCTTCCAAATTTTTTTTTAAAACTATTTTCGTCTAACTGTTTGTGTATAGAGCTGAGACTATCACAAATTTCCTAATGTATTCATTTACAAGCCATCTTGATACTCTGGATTTGTTGCTTCAACTTCTCACCAAGACGTCGTCTTCTTCCCATTCTATAAATTTAGGGTTGACGTTTTCTTAATCTTTTTCTTTTACCACAACCTTAAATGACAGTTCTTTCTCAATCTAATGTCATCAATTTTCAGAGACTTATTTGAATTCTCAAATTAAACAAGACATTTTGATCATTTCAATATAACGACTATGAATTGATGAAGAGATCCATATAAAAGGAAGAGAATGGAGGAAGATGAAGTGGCCATTAAAGATCTTAAAACAGGATTAAAGAGCAATGCAGAGTCTTTGGGGTCTTTCTCCTTTGGTCACATGACATGACTATGGTGAAAAATATAATAGAGTACTATAGTGTAAAAGTCGATCATACACCAGCCATCTCCAAAGAAAAAGCACGACTTCAGTCCAAATTGAAAGACAGTTACATATATTCACATCAGGGGGACTAATGACAATATTCACTGCAAATTATTATTAATTTGAAATTAATTAATGGCAATAGCTTAATTATTAAATATATTTTTCAGAGGCAATAGCTAGTGACAATTGTACATTTTAGCACTTTTTGTAAATACCCTAAAACATATATATAACGATATTGGATCAAATGACAATTAACTAATGTCAATAAAACATTTAACACTCTTTATTAATGTGTATATTTATTGTCACTAAAAATATTTTTTGTTGTAGTGATTGTTTAACAAAGGAGATAACCTTTGCTATATCAAATCCATACCGTACAAATATATTTTTAAGAAGGAAAAATTATTAAACTAGTTAAAATTAGCAATTTATTTATGAAAAATAGTTATAGTATCAAAATATTATGAAAAAGAGAAATATGTTGTTATCATAGCAAACGCTTTCCTTCTCTCCCTTACCTCTCCTCCCTCTCTCTTGTCATCTCTCTCTCTCTCTCTCTCCCTTCTCTCCCTTGCATCTCCTCTCTCACCTCTTTTTCTCTCCTACCAATAAGAAGAAATACATTTAAATTTATTATGTATCAATTGTATTCAATAAATATAGGTGAGAGTTTTGTATTTTCATTTCAATTGTATTCGAAAAACTGTGTTTTATGTTTTTTGCATCAATTGTATTTGCATTCATACGAATACAATGTACATTCATCTTCTCTGTCAAATGTATTTGTATCCAATCAAAGAGAGGATGAATGCAGTTGTATTCGTTGTATTTTGAATACAATTGATACAAAATTAATACAGAATACAATGCAAAATAAATACAAAATACAATTTGTTGTATTTTGAATATAATTGATATAAAATAAATACAAAATACAATGCAAAAATAAATACAAAATACATTCCTCTCTCCTCCCTCTCTAGATCTCGCTCTCCTCTCTCCTCCCTCTCTCAATCTCGCTCTCCTCTCTCCTTCCTCTCTTGATCCCGCTCACCTCTCTCCTCTTAATATGTATTCATTTTGATATAAATCAGTTTGTTTTTGTATTCTTTTTCTCCAAAATCAGCGGAAAAATACACTCTCCTCTCTCTCTCAAATCTCACCTGCCTCTCTCCTCCCTCCTCGCCCAATATTTTGCTATTATCCATAATTAAGCAAACTATAACTATAAAGTTCTATTTAATGCTAAAATATTATTGTTTTGATAAATTTCCCTTTTATGAAACACAACATTTAAGGGATTGGTCCTTACCTAATTAAAGCAGAGCTAGCGTCCTTTAGTGAAAAATTACACTCTTTAAAAATGGTTTAAATTAATTTTATGTATATATAGTAAATGTAAAATCATCTTCAGCTTCTTCATATATTTAGTTATTTATATTTTGAACCCCCTAAATGAAAAATTCTGATTCCGCACCAGTGCACCGAATTCGACTTATCCAATTTGTTTGGTGCTTCTTTATGTTGATGAATTTGTAGAAAGACATCCTCATTCAAATGTATATATATGCATCAATAATAATGCACTTATAGCACGTCACATATATCTCCCCACATGTCTCCATAGTGCCATCCAAATGGACCAAAAGAAAAACGTATACATTTAAGAAAGTCTTATCTGGAAAAGTTATATACCATTTCGTACGTAATACCAATAATAACAGTACAGTATATAACTATGCGACGAATGGAAATAATACACAAGTTGTGTATGTACTTCCATCGCAATATATATGCAGTGAATGCAGAAAACTAAACAGGGAATGGATGGGAACTTGTGTACATGTTTGGTTTTATTGATAAAGATCAATTCACATGTATTGCACTCAATATCATGCAGAGATCCTTTATAGACTTAGTACATAGGCCCCCATCCCTCTTTTCTACAGTTCTTTTCATGACTTGTTCCATTCAAGAGAATTGAACTGACAAGAACACTCATCTGCTATGTATGTACATTTATTTAACTTTTCCTCCAATGTTGTTATCATTGCATTAATTATACGATCGTCCTATAGTTGGTTCATCGAATTTAAGAGAGTGATATAAGAGTTGGTTAAGATTTGAAATCTAATTATAATGATTTATAATATTTGGGTTCAGAATCAAATTCATTGATTTGGGCAAAAGCTACTGGATTCACATGAACTCATAACTGATTACAGTAGATCCATAGACAGGATCAAAAGTACAAACACTTCCCCTACTTTCAATTTAAATCCATGTGATGATAAATAGACGATGGAAACCTCGGTACATACCTTATTGCAGATGTATAAAAAAAGAAATTAAGACTATGGAAACCTTGGTATATACCTTACTACTGATTAAAAAAAGAAAACTCCTTTGGTACTACAATATCAATAAATTTATTTATGGCAAGAGTGAAAAGACATTGAAGTGTAAGAAGGGGATGAGACTCCATTTCTAGCACTTGTATTATTCTGCCCTTTTTTTAAGGCAAAACTTTGCATGGTAAATTGGAATGTCACAATGAAAACAGTCCAAAATGGATGATGGGTCAATATAGTTACAAACACATGATCCATTAATTATGGTTTTGGTATGGCTAAAGAATGCCATGTGCTAGGTGCAAAAGGAAGAAAGATATGTTGGCTGATTCTTGTGTAAAATCAGGGGTGGGACTTGGTGTGTAAACAAGTGTGACGAGTACTATGAGAAACCATGCATCTATATCATGACTACTATTTTCAATTGCAGGGATCCTTTCATGTGTGTGCCATACTCTTCTTTTCTCCTTTCACTATAATGCATGTTGCGATGCCCTCATGTAGAGCACGACTTAATAAGACAGAGCCTTGTTTCTTTTTGAAAAAAACATAATATGTATTCTTATTAAGTTTTTTTAGAAAAAAAATAATTGAAGAGGTCAGAAGAAAAACAGGGAAATTATAACTACAAACTCCTCCATAATAGCTAAATAAATAAAAAAATGTAACTAAATATTTAAGCCATAATGATTTCTTTTAGCAGATGTCGTAGCAAGAAGTAGCATAGCTAAAAATAGAGGTGACAAATAGACAAGTTAAACTAACTTTGAACGAGTCAAAATGGACTTACTTAATAATAAAGTGGGTTATTGCACCATCTAAAAAATTTAGACTAAAATGAGACGAAAATCAAAATTGAAACTAACCAATAATATTCTTACTAAATTTTAATTATTTTATTTATTTTATGGTGTTTTAGTTCTAATAAAAATTATTACTTTCTTTATTATGACTATTTTTAACATATCAAATTAAAAAAAATAAAAATATTTTGACAAGATTCTTATGAATCAATTTGAACTAGATATCAATCCAAATTTTATTGACTGAACTAAAAAATAAGCGGGTTAATAATCAACACATATTTAAACAAGTTGGACGGATTATAATTCATGGATTAATTTTACTTCTCTGGCTAAAAGTTAAATACAAATTTTATATATTACATGCCTCATAAACCCTTTTCTTTTCAGTACAATATACCTCCAAATAAAATAAATGGGATGGGAGAGGGAATAAATGCAATATTTTTGTAATATAGCTACAACGATAGAGCTTTCGTCACAAACATATATATATATATATATAGCAAATTATTTTATTGGCATACCTAATCAAATGTATAAGACCATAACTATCTTATTACAACCACAAGGTGATATATATTGGCAAAAAATGTTCTTTAATTGCTCTGCCAGATAACCACAAAAAGACGTTCATGTTAGCCTCGTGATGGAAGGATAAACCAAAAAGAAATGTCCTTCACCTAACAAAATGGTTAATTAGTCAATTCTTACGTTGCTTTATCATGTTATCATTTTTCATTATATCTCCTTTAACTGTGTCAGAGTAATTTTTGACTGATACTTCTCGTTATAATTTATGTGATTTTCTTTATTTAATATAAAAAAATTAAAAAAATAAAGATTTTTCAAAATTGTAATTTAAAATAATCATTTTTATGCCTGTAAACCATTTTAGTAAGGATAGAAGAAAATTTAAAAAATTAAATTACTATTTATTATAAAATTTTGATATTTTTGGGGACGAATTAAAAAAAAAACTGTCACATGAATGGAAACAAAAGAGTATATTTTTAGAAGAAAAAAATTGATATGTTTAATTAATAAAAGAAGTCTACAAAATTTGTGCCTCTTCAATCAATGTTTTCTTTTTAAAATCTATTGCCCGACTCCTTAATTTGTTTGTCAACCGTACCATTTGCCAATTTCTCAAAATTGTTTGAACATGAAAAAGAAATTAGAAAAAAAGAAATTAAGTGTCTTGTTATGGAAAAAGTTTAAGTTGTATATATATTGTCAATATTTTAAAAATGATGAAAAAACCCATTCTTTTTCTCATTGGTTTGATAAAGACGAAAAGAAGAAAGAACTCGCCAACGTTTGGGTTAAACAAATAAAGCACAAAACAATAAATTTTCCTTCAAATATATGAATGCTAATAGAGATATTACAAAATTAGATTAAGAAGGGATCGATTTCATTGGCTGTGATATAACTTTTTTCTTTTCTTTTTCCTTTAATGAATACTCCCCACTGTCCAATAATATTTGTCAATTATTGACTTGCCACAGAAATTAAGAAGCAATAAATGATACGGATAATTATACCAAATCACTTTTATTAAGTACAAGTAACCTAAACATTAAAAATAAATAGTATTTAATAGCAAGGATAAAATAGATATATCATGGTAAATTATTCATTGGTTTTATAAACTGAACAAGTACTGTTGGACATCTCATAATAATATAATGGACAAGTAAAAATGGACGGAAGGAGTATAAGAGAACTTGGAGGGTCAACAAACAAAATTGTATTAACATTCTCAACAAAGTTTAACCGTAAAACCAACAATATTATTGAGCATTTAGGGTGTGTTTGATACAGAACAAAAATATTTTTCATGAAAAATGTCTTCTTGAAAAATAAGCGAGTTTCTTGTTTATTTGTAGTGTTTGATAAGCAAAAAAAATATTATCCCAAAAATATTTATACGTAAGCTAGCAAAATACTATGGGATGTCTGGCTCAAACAGGCGGGATGGGGTCGGGGTGGGAGTTCGGGGGGTAACGGGGATTGGATGGTCAAGGGTTGAGGGTTGGATGAATATATGGAGAGTAGACAACAAACTTGAAATGTCACTTATGAAATTTATATTCCCTACTTCCATTAGGAAAATTATTTTCCTTATTTTTAAAAAATATTTTCAATATATTTTGACCAATCAAAAATAAAAAAATAAAAAAATATTTGATTTCATACCAAACAAACCCTTAGAGTTCATTTGGTTCGTAGAAAGGTAATACTACTATAGTTGTGATTTTTGGGACTATAATATTGTTTTCTGAAAAAATGGCACAGTTAAACTTGTATGAGGGATCAAGTATACGTGTTATCAATTTAGCTCGTCGGATATGATTATTAACAGTTGAATGTAGGATTACACAAATCTTATTGTGTTAAGAGTTAATTATATTTTATCTCTATTCTTTTTCAAATTACAAAAATTTGTTCATGTTATTCATAGAAATTTAAATGCAACATGGCTAATGTTGATATTTATGTTGCAATGTTAGAGTTTCACTTGTGAATACATGTTTTGGAAATTTGATTGAGATAGGAAAAAGTTGTTGAAATGTAGGCTTGTGATGGATTACTGTCTTTTCTGGGTTTAAAAAGTTAGTCTTGGTCTTATTAGAAAAAAACTTGCATAACTTTCATGTTGAAATTGTCCTGAAAATCATGATTAAGTTTGTTATATTGAACATTTTGATGTTTGAATGGAAAACTATTTGATGTGATATCCTTGAATATATGATTATGTCAGGGTGAGGAAGAACTACAACTAAAGTTTGATATGATAATAAATAATAAAAATAAATTGAACACGAGAATTTTACGTGAAAACCTCTCAAACGGATAGAGGAGAAAAACCACGGGGTAGAAGGATTTTACTATGATACTGTGGGAGTACACTACTCTCAAATACAAGGAGAAAACAACAATAAACACTTCTCTTCTGTAAAAGGAATAACTCACTAAAGAGGACACTCAAGACTACAATATTTATCTTGGTGTATAACTCTCTTTGTGTTCTTACTCTTTTGGATTGTATTTTTTGTGGATGATCTAAATGAGGTCAAGAGGCCCTCTATTTATAGGAAACTGAAAACGCGTAAAATATGTGTTTTTGTGTAAAATACATGTTTTCTTGTCAAAAGTTGCTAAATGATGCAACAACTTTTGAAACGCGTAAAATACGCGTTTTCTTCTTGGACGGTGCATGTGCACCTCCCTTTTTGACTTTCTTGCATTCTCCCACTTGAAGATTTAATTGAGAATCAATTAAGTCTTCACACCATCATTTCTACTCAATTACTACAATATTACGTTTCTACTAGGACAATAGAAGATCGACACCATATAAATTTGTTACTGTTGATCGGCTTCGTAAACACATCTGCTAAGTTGTCATTAGTGTGAATTTTCTGAATATCCACACTGTGTTCTTTCACCTTCTCACGAACAAAGTGATATTGAACTGTACGTACTTTGTCCTTGAATAAAATGTTGGATTCTTTGCAAGATGCAAAGCACTCTGACTGTCACAAAATAGAATAACCTTCTTTTGTTTGTGCCTGAGCTCCTCCAGTAACATCTGCATTCATATTGCCTCTTTGCTAGCTTGGGTAGCTGCTACATATTTTGCTTCCGTCGTAGATGTAGCCACGATAGACTGCAGTTTTAAAATCCAGCTTACAGCTCCTCCACATAACCTATGGTGGACTTGCTTTTATCAAGATCACCTTCATAATCTGAATCAACATAACCTTTAACAGTAAAGTCTGATCCTCCATAACACATTGCAACATCTGAGGTACACTTTATATATCTCAGCATCCTCTTAATAGTATTCCAATGCTCTCTACCAGGATTAGCCATGTATCGGCCAACCACTTCCACTGCTTGTGCAATGTCAGGTCTTGTACATACCATGGCGAATATTAAATTTTCCACTGCTGATGCATACGATACTCGAGACATCTCCATCCTTTCTGCTTTATTTCTAGGACTCATACTTGAGGATAACTTGAAATTAATAGGAAGTGGGGTAGAAATTGACTTACAGTCTTGCATCTTGAAGTGTCACAAGCTTTTCTTCAAGTAGTTCTCTTAAGAAAGCCAAATCTTCCTATTATTTCTGTGTCGGTGAATTTGCATACCTAGAATCTTATTTGATGGTCCCAAGTCCTTCATTTCAAACTTCCTAGCCAACTGTTCCTTTAAATTTGTGAGATGATCGTTGTTGGGGCCTATTACCAACATGTCATCAATATACAACAGCAAAATAATAAAATTGTCATCACCAAATCTCTTATAATAAACACAAGGATATAAACTATGTCTGTTGTATCCAAGGCTTATAATGAAGGAATCAAATCTCTTATACCAACACCTCGGCGCCTGTTTGAGACTATATAGAGATTTGTTCAACCTGCAAACCAAGTTCTCTTTATCCTATTCTTCAAAACCTTCTGGTTAGATCATGTAAATTTCTTTTCCAAGCTCTCCATAAAGAAATGCAGTTTTGACATCTAACTGCTGCAAGTACAAGTCAAACACATTGCTAGGATCACTTGAATTGTTGTGAATCGAACCACCGGAGAAAATATCTCATTGAAGTTTATACCTTCTTTCTGAGCGAATTCTTTTACCACCAATCTTGCACCATACTTCTCCACTTGATCATTATCATTGCGTTTGATCTTGTAGACCCATTTGTTTCCAATGACCTTCATTCCTTGTGGTAATTGAACAAGATACCATATTTTATTTTTATAAAGAGCTCCAATTTCTTCTCGCATTGCTGCCATCCACAGAGATGATTCTTGTCCTTTCATAACCTCATGAAAAGTTGAAGGCTCCCCATCCTCTGTTAATAGACAGTATGCAATATTGCCCTCTATAGAATAATCTGAGTTCCAAAGTGGTTCTCTTCTCTACCTAGTTGACCGTCGAACTTGTGAAGTTTCGATCTCAGCTTTCTCTTGTTTTTTGTGCCCTGGTGCTACTTTAGAAGAAACTGAAACTTCTTCTATTTCTTCAATTTCAATTGTAGTAGTCTCTGATTTTTCTTTTGAAGTTCTACCTTGTTTTGCTTGTATCTTATTTTTCAACAAATACAACATCCCTGCTGATTATCACCTTACGGGCAGTGAGATCCCACAAGCGATACCCCTTGACTCCATGAGCATATCCTAAGAAAATGCATTTCCTGAATTTCGAATCCAACTTCAATTTTTCTTGGGTGTTGTACATAACATAAGTAGGAATTTCAAATATATGTAAGCAAGAATAATAAGCTATTATCCTATCCACATCTCCATTGGCGTTTTCAGATCAATTGTGTTTGATGGCGATCGATTGATTACATAACAGGCGGTTTTGACTACTTTTGCCCAAAATGGTTTTTCCAATCCTACAGTTGCCAACATAGCTCTTTTCCATTCCAATAAGATTCTGTTCATCTGCTTTGCTACTCTATTTTATTGTGGAGTATATGTCACTGTGAACTGCCTTTTAATACCTTCTTATTTACAGAAGTTATCAAATTCATCACCAGTGTATTCTCTTCCATTATCTGTCCTCAAACACTTGATCTTTTTCTTAGATTCAAGTTCCACCCACTCTTTGAACTCCTTGAAAATCAGAAAAATATCTGCCTTTCTCTTGATTTGATACACCCAACTTCTTCTGGAGTAATTGTCGATAAATGATACAAAATATTTTTCTCTTCCTAGGGACTCCACCGGTGCTTGTCAGACATAAGAATGGATCAGAGCTAATATTTTCTTGCTTTTAGTATAGGAACTGCTAAACTTTAGTCTATGTTGCTTACTGGTAACACAATGCTCACAAAAGGATAGTGAAACCTTTTTGAGCTCTGGAAGAAGCTTTTTCTCAGAAAGAATCTTCAAACCTCGTTCCGACATATGGCCAAGATTATGATGCCACATTATTGTTGATTCTTCAAATGAACTTGCTGACGCGGTTGATGCTTCTCCTTCTTGGTGTGTTTCACCTTTAAGCACATATAGATTTGCATCAAGTTTTTTCGCTTTCATCACTACAAGCACTCTTTTTGATATTTTCATGATTCCACCATGAGTCTTATATGAACATCCATTATTATCTAATTGTCCCAAAAATAATAGATTCTTCCTCAAGTCTTTTACATGTCGTACCTCCTGGATGGTGTGTACCGTGCCATCATATATCATTATTTTGATGGACCCAATACCAATAACATCCAAAGCATGATTGTCTCCCATGAACACAGATCCTCCTGAGATAGGTTTATATTGATGGAACCATTCTCTCCGGGAAGTCATGTGTCATGTTGCTCCTGTGTCCATGATCCAAACATCAGTGAAATATTTTCTGCCTTCATTATTTGATATTGCTTCACTACATAAAATGTCGCCATCATTCGAGGTACATGCAATATTCCCTTGAGCATTTGATGGCTCAGGGTGTTCACTCTTCTTTTTGAATCGACAATCTTTCTTGATGTGCCCTTTCTTGACACAGTTGTGACACTTGATATTCTTCTTACTTCTTGATTTAGATCTACCATAATTGTGACTCCCATTAGGTCCACATTCTGTTGGTCTTCCTTTTACCATTGTTAAAGCTTCAGCTTGCTGCGAACTTATTTGTTTGTCTTCCTTATTTTTGCGTTGATTTTCTTTTTTTAAGACAACGGCTGCAACTTCATTGAAAACTAGTTTGTCTGTATTGCTCGTCAGGTTGTTGATGAGTTGATCATACGAGTCAGTCAGACTTTGAAGTAGAAGCTCCGCACGTTCAGTTTCCTCTATTTTGCAGCCCATTTTTGTAAGTTGCAAAAATAGAGTATTCAAAGTATTGATGTGTTCAGTAACCGACATGTACTCTGTCATTCGAAGAGTATACAATCTTCTTTTTAAGAAGATTTTATTATACAAAGACTTGGCCTCGTATAATCCCGTAAGAGTATCCTATATTTTCTTTGTCGTTCGTTTTTTAGCCATACTAGATAACACTTTATCAGCTAGTGTCAAGTGTAGATCAACAACTGCGTTGCTGTCTATGTCGTTCCATTTGCTGTCTTCAGTAAAGTTTGTGGGTCTGCCTTCAATTTAAACTAAGCAATTGTTTTTTTTCAATATCGCTCTTATTTTCAATTTCCACAATAAGAAATTAGTCTCATTGAATTTCTCAACGTTAAATTTTATTGTACTCGACATTGTTATTTGCTTCACACTCTCTAGATTGTTTCTGAATATTTTTGCGAATAATCGTTAGAAACTATACCGTCACTGAAATTTACTATTCAAGTGAATAGTACTTTTTACCAAATTTTATTATTCACAGATAGTACCTTCGCATAAAATAAATAGAATAATCGGAGGCTCTAATACCACTGTTGGGAGAGGAAGCAGCATAACTAAATTTTGATATGATAATAATTAATAAAAATAAATTAAACACGAGAATTTTACTTGAAAATCCCTCAAACGGATAGAGGAGAAAAACCACGGGGTAGAAGGATTTTACTATGATATTATGGGAATACACTGCTCTCAAATACAAGGAGAAAACAACATTAACCACTTCTCTTCTGTAAAAGAAATAACTCACTAAAGAGGACACTCAAGACTACAATATTTATCTTGGAGTACAACTCTCTTTGTATCCTTACTCTTTTGGATTATATTTTTTGTGGGATGATCTAAATGAGGGCAAGAGGCCCTCTATTTATAGAAAACTAGAAAATACACGTTTTCTTGTCAAAAATTGCTAAAGGAGGCAACAACTTTTAAAACGTGTAAAATACGCATTTTCTTCTTGAACGGTGCATGTGTGTCACGCCTCGGTAGGGTACCCTAGATGTGACCGGCACTCGAAATCCATTTCTGGCCTCCAAGTGAACCACCTGATTCAGTCACACTATCATTCAATCACATTCACATAATGGAGGGTTCAATCATACACACTATTCACATTATGGGGCCGAAGGCCAAACACTATCAACTCAACAAAACAACTATAATAAGACTCCTCAAAATAACAGTCCAACCTCCCACACTCTAGTCTATGAAGCCTCTTCAAAGTCTAGGAGGTGCCAATTACAAGCCCATGGCTACCAACAATCAAAATAAAGGAAACAACACAAAACTATACAGGGAGCTCAACATTTCCTCCGAAAACTAGGAGGACTCACCAAGTAGCTGGAAGTGTGTAGATATTAAACGGTGCACTGGTTGATGATCTCTGGTACCTGTCTCTGCATCATTAAATGATGCAGGCCAAATGGAGTCAGTACATGGAATGTACGAGTATGTAAAATGGACGAATAAAACAACATCAGAAAAGGATCAACCAACTCGGAAATCTCAACTCATAAAGAAGTGACAACTCACTAAAGTGTCCTAAGTCTAACAAGAAATGTTTTAGACGGGACCAAATCACTTGCCACTCAACTCAACTGACTCGGAGCACTATCAAGACCTAAATGGGAGTTTCTCTTATCCGACAACCATCATTTATGAGCCAGTGATAGTACAACAATCAGACATTGTTGCCACATCCGTCCATACCTTGCAAAGGCATGAACGCCTCCCTAATCATGGATTCCATCGATTAGTCAAGTCCTATCATTTCAGGACAATAAAATGGGAAACATCCGACTTTAACGGTTCGATCTAACGGGAAGCATCTGACTTTAATGGTTCCATCCCTACCTACGTTGGCAGCGTAGTTTTTGGGGTTCGAGTATGGACTATACTCTCACCCACTTCGGTGCTCGATACTCCTCCCATGACTCCATGCTCATAAGACTCCATCCAATCATCTCAAACAAGCCCTCACGACTAGTTTCATTTAGAACCTTGCCGACTCATCAACTCTATCCTCAATTCAACTCAATCGAGTCATAATGGCAAGTCTCATTTAGGACCTTGTCCACTCGTCAATTCTACCCTCCAATCAACTCAATCAAGCCTAAATTAGATATGCATTTATAAAATCCCACAAACATAACAAACCATTCCTGTCCTCATTTGTCACCTCCTTAGGACTCATCACAACTCTAAGAATTTTAAACCAACAATTCAAAAGGAGTAACACATTTAAGGAAATTAACATATTCAACATAATCACATAATTAAGGAAATCAACAAAGCCTATTAACAACCCCTCTCTATCAACTCATGCTAACATGAAGGTTTTAGAAAATTTTTAACTCAACAACATCAACACAATAAGAATCAAAGTAAACGGAGGCAAGACTCATTCAAACATAAACCTATCAAAAAACTTCATTCTTATGGACATCTAACCTCAAAGAAAGAGTAGTGCACATTGGTGGACTCAATCCATGCTTTGAGTAGCCTTACATACCTTAGAATAGATTCATGAAGAAACCTTGTTGTTGGGTCTTCAATGGAAACTTGGAGTCTTGAAGCTCTTGGAGGCAAATCTTGTTGAAGAAGGATTTGGAGAAGAAGAGAGAAAAGGAAAATTTTCTAGGGCTTTTAGAGAGAGAGTGAGGGATTGAAAATGGTCCCAAAATGTGCTAAGGCTGATACATATATAATTTGGGACAAATTCCCAAATTATCCTTTTTCCAAAATTCTAAAAAATAGGCTGAAAATGCTCCTGGCGCGATAGTGGCGCGTCGCGCCATTGCAGCACCAGGTCGATTAGGCCTAAAACCTGCACATCTGTTAGTAGCGCGCTGCGCCAAGGACCAAACTACTGAGGCATGTTTTTGGCGCGATAATGGCGCGTCGCGCCCTTACAGTGCCAAGGCTATATTTTCTGGGTTCTGGAAATAGACTTGAAAACCTTGCACATCTCATAGTGGTGCGTTGCAACTGGGACCAAACTACTGAGGCGTGTTCCTGGCGTGATAGTGGCGCATCGCGCCACTGCGGCGCCAAGCCCAGAATCCCAGCGGTTGCAACCCAGGCCTAAAATTCCTGTCGAGCTAGTTCGTCTTTAATTTAATAGGTCGTGGGCCACCCAGATTGTCATTTCTCAAAAGGTAGGGTCGTTAGAAGTCGATCCCTTATACGAACTCATCCTAAAACTTAGTCACGATGAGTTTTTTGGACTTGGCTTGGTCCTAGGGATCCTTTGTGACCCTACATCACCTCTAACACTGCTTAATTTCTCAGGGACACATCTTCACTCATGCATTACTTCACAATACTCGAGTTTGACCCTACCCGAATACAAGAAGGGTTCGAATCTTAAGGAAATTTTTTGAGGGGTGTTACATTATCTCCCCCTTGTGATCATTCATCCTCGAATGACGAGTAACCAAGGATGGACTCGGGGTATAAATCACAATCAGAATTCAGTCATTCAACTAATCAAATTCTCAAACAAATTACCAATCAAACTCATAATGCGCAAATAAATTCAAGTCAAGGAAATGGACATTACCTTCAACATTCTCGTCGGTAGGCACGAATAGATGTGGATATTTAGATTTCATGTCTTCCTCTACTTCTCATGTGGCTTCCTTGACAAATTGGTTCCTCCACAGAACTTTAACTGAGGCGATCTCTTTGTTC
The DNA here is from genome assembly GCF_947179165.1 of Solanum dulcamara. Classification (NCBI taxonomy): domain Eukaryota; kingdom Viridiplantae; phylum Streptophyta; class Magnoliopsida; order Solanales; family Solanaceae; genus Solanum; species Solanum dulcamara. The sequence continues at coordinate 14,662,775 of NC_077248.1, read as the reverse complement.
CTCAACTTGCGGATTTGGCGATCAGGAATTTGGACCGAGACCTCTTCATAGGATAAGCTATCCTTAACTCCATTACTATCAATGGGGACTACCAACGAGGGATCGCCTAAGCACTTCTTCAACATCAAAACGTGGAATATCAGATGAATAGAGGCTAGCTCTGAGGATAACTCCAACTCATAGGCAACACTCCCAATCCGCCTCGAAATCTGGTAAGGACCAATATATCGAGGACTGAGCTTCCCCTTCCTTCCAAACCTCATGACGCCCTTCATGGGTGACACTTTCAAGTATACCCAATCACCCACCTCAAACTCTAAATCTCTCCTCCTCGCGTCGGTGTAAGATTTTTGGCAGCTTTGGGCTATCTTCAGCCTGTCTTGAATGACTCTCACCTTCTCCATGGCTTGGTGAAAAAAATCGGGCCCAATCAACTCAACTTTACCAACTTCAAACCATCCAATTAGTGATCTACACCTCCTCCCGTACAAAGCTTCATAAGGAGCCATTTGAATGCTTGCATGATAGCTATTATTATATGCAAACTCTATGAGAGGTAAGTGATCATCCCAATTTCCTTTGAAGTCAAGCACACAAGCTCTAAACATATCCTCCAATGTCTGAATGGTGCGCTCCGCTTGGCCATCCGTCTGGGGATGAAAGGTCGTACTAAGGTTCACCTTTGAACTCAGTCCCTTCTGAAAGGATCTCCAGAATTGGGAAGTGAATTAAGCTCCTCTGTCTGAGATAATGGACAAGGGAATCCATGCAATCTGACGATCTCTTGAATGTATAACTTCGCATAATCTTCTGCGGTGTCAGTAGTCTTAACTGCCAAGAAGTGAGCTGATTTCGTCATTCTATCCACAATCACCCAAATCGAATCATGTTGTTTTTGGGACCTCGGCAAACCAGTAATAAAGTCCATGTTGATCATCTCCCACTTCCATTCCAGAATTTCTATATTTTGAGCTAAGCCACATGGTCGTTGATGCTCAACTTTCACCTGTTGGCAATTCGGGCACTTGGAGACAAATTTTGCAATATCTCTCTTCATCCCACTCCTCCAATAGATTTCCCTCAAGTCATGGTACATTTTTGTAGAGCCCGGATGAATAGAGTATCTTGAACTATGCGCTTCGGCCATAATCCTCTCTCGAACATCATCTACATCAGGTACACACAATCTATTTTGGTACCTTAACACACCATCTCCCCCTTTGTTAAAGACCATTACCTCTTGTTTGTGAACAACTCCCTTCAATTGGAGAAGGACGGGATCTTGGTCTTGTTTCTCCTTTACCTTTTCCAAAAGCGAGGATGCGGACCCATCCTAAACATTAACGCCGCCTTCATTGTTCTCTTCAAGATGAACTCCCAATCGGACCAATCTGTGCACCTCTCTAGCCAATTCTTTCCTTCCCTCCTCCATATGGGCAGTGCTACCCATAGACAACCTGCTAAGAGCATCAGCAACAACATTAGTTTTACCTAAATGGTAGAGGATGTTCATATCATAGTCTTTGAGTAGTTCGAGCCATCTTCTTTGTCTCAGGTTGAGTTCCTTCTGGCTGAAGACGTATTGTAAGCTCTTGTGATCGGTGAACACATCAACATGCACTCCATACAAGTAGTGGCGCTAAATTTTAAGCGCTAACACCATAGCTACCAGCTCAAGGTCATGAGTTGGGTAGTTCCTCTCGTGAACCTTAAGTTGTCTTGAAGCATAGGCTATCACTTTCCCCTTCTACATCAACACACAGCCCAAACCCACTCTAGATATATTGCAATAGATCACAAATCCCTCTGTTCCATCGGGCAAAGTCAGGACATGAGCGGTGGTTAGCTTGGTCTTTAATTTCTGGAAGCTCTCCTCACAAGCATCGGACCATTTGAACTTAGCCTTTTTTTGGGTCATCTTGGTTAATGGTGATGATATGGATGAGAATCCTTCTACAAACCTTCGATAATAGCCGGCCAAACCCAAGAAGCTTCTTATCTCTGTTAGGGACGTGGGTCTGGGCCAATTTTTCACTGCCTCAATCCTCTGAGCATCAACCTAAATACCATCTCCAGATACAATGTGGCCTAGAAAAGGCACTGATGCAAGCCAAAATTCACATTTTGAGAACTTCGCATACAATACTTGGCCTTTTAAGGTTTGTAAGACGACTCTAAGATGATGGGCGTGCTCCTCTTCATTCTTGGAGTAAACCAAAATATCACTATGAATACAATCACAAACATATCAAGATATGGTTTAAATACTCGGTTTATGAGATCCATAAAAGCTGCGGGGGCATTAGTCAACCCGAAGGACATCACCAAGAATTCAAAGTGGCCATAGTAGGTCCGAAAAGCTGTCTTTGGGATATCACACTCCCTCACCTTCAACTGATGGTAGCCCAATCTTAGGTCTATCTTTGAGAAGCAAGTGACACCCTGAAGCTGATCAAATAAGTCGTCTATTTTGGGGAGAGGGTATTTGTTCTTTACGGTGACCTTGTTCAGCTGCCTGTAGTCAATACACATTCTAAGGGACCCATCTTTCTTTCGCACAAATAGGACCGGAGCACCCCATGGTAAAACACTCGGCCTAATAAATCCCTTATCTAACAAGTCCTTCAATTGTTCTTTCAACTCTTTCAACTCAACTGGGGCCATTCTATATGGAGGAATTGAGATAGGTTGGGTATCAGGAAGAACATCAATCCCAAAGTCGATCTTCCTATCAAGAGGGACTCCAGGCAGATCTTCAGGAAAGTCATCAGGAAACTCGTTGACAATCAGAACCGACTTAAGGGATAGAGACTCAATACTATCATCTTTCACTCAGACAAGGTGATAAATACACCCTTTTGAGATTAGCTTCCTGGACCTAAGGTAGGAAATAAACTTACCCTTAGGCACAAAAGGACTACCCTTCCATTCTATGACCGTCTCATTCGGGAATTTGAACTTGATAATCTGAGTTCTACAATCGATAGAGGCATAACAGACATAAAGCCAGTCCATGCCAAGAATCACATCGAAATCAACCATGTCCAACTCAACCAAGTCAGCCAAGGTATCCCTGTTATGAATTGACACAATGCAATCTCTATAGACTCTCTCAGCTAAGACAAAATCACCGACAGGAGTAGCTACACTAAAAAGCTCAAGAAGGCATTCAGGAATTTTATTGAATTTACTAGCCACGTAAGGGGTCACAAAAGATAGGGTGGCACCCATATCCATCAAAACATAGCAATCAAGAGAAGAGACTCGAATCATACCCGTCACGACGTTTGGAGAGTTCTCTTGATCTTGGCGACTACCCATGGCATATAGACGGTTCGTACCTCTACTCGTACCTGAAGTAGTTCCCCTCTGATTACCTCTAGCCGGTAGTACGGTGGAAGGATACTGAGCTCTGTTTCCCCCTGTTGGACACTCCCTCTGAAAATAGTCCATTTGGCCGCATTTATAACAACCAGTCCTTCCCGCTCTGCACTCTCCCAAGTGGAGCTTACCGCACTTGCTGCATGGTGGCTTTCCTCTCGAACCTTGACCCTCGCTAGCCTGGGATTGAGAACCCTGGGGTCTGACATTCTGATGACTCTGTCTCTGTCGATCATACCTAGGCTGCGGTATAGGTGCACTTGCAGTCGATGAGGCATAGCTGGAAGGCCTCTTTTGGAAGAAGGACCTGTTGCTTTTGCTCTGCCTCTGTTTATTCTCATATCCTGCTGATTTTTCCTTCTTGCTCAGATGCTCCTCCATAAATTTTCTCTTTTCATCCTCCACCTGCTGATCATACACCATCAATCTTGAAGTATCCATGTCGGAGATTAACAATGCTACTTTGCACTCCCTCTTCACATGTCTCCCCAATCCGGAGATGAACTTTCTCATCTTCGACCTCACATCTGGGATTATTTCTGGAGCATACCTGGACAGCTGGATGAACTTCAGGTTGTACTCCTTAACAGTCATGCCTTCTTGTTTCAGATTCACAAACTCCTCCATTTTTGCTTTCCTCAATTCTCGGGGAAAGAAGTGGTCGAGAATGGCTCCCTCAAATTCATCCCACACAGCAGGTTCAGCATTCTCACCCATACCTTGTTCCCATTGGTTATACCAAATGTTTGCCACATCCTTGAGCTGGTAAGACACCAACTCAACCCCCTCGATCTCTGTAGCATGCATAGCTTTCAGGATCTTCTACATCTCATCAATAAAATTTTGGGGATCTTCATCAACCTTAGACCCCGTGAATGCCGGCAGATTTATTCTCAGAAAGTCTCTAATTTTGGTAGCAGCAGACGGCTCTTGGGAACTAGAGCTAAGAGTTGGCGAACTCTGGTTACCATTCTGGGCAACCACTAATTGAGTGAGCATAGCAATCGCTCCTCGAAATTCTGCCTCTGAAGTGGGTGAAGGTGGAGTAGCAGGCACTTGGGGTGCCTCCGCATATCTTACGGGTCGGCCTCTAGCCCTCGACGGGCGTACCTCTGACTGGGGCATCTCTGCGTTATCAACATTCCTCTGGCTAGTCGTACGTTTAGGAGGCATTATCTGTAACGTATAAACACACGAATTAGAAAGGAGTTTTATAGAGTTTAACTCCATCGCACGAATTCAGAGTATGAAAGAAGTGAAACAATTCCTAATGTCTTATAGCCTCCTAATTATAAGTGTGGTGCACAACACACCCATAAGCAAGACTCTACTAGACACGGCTTCATAGACTCCCTAGGACTCTTGAACTCTGGGCTCTGATAAAATGTTTGGCATGCCACGAGAGGGTACCCTAGATGTGACCGACACTCGAAAGTCATTTCTGGCCTCCAAGCGAACCACCTGATTCAGTCACACTATCATTTAATCACATTCACATAATGAAGGGTTCAATCATACACACTATTCACATTATGGGGCCGAAGGCCAAACACTATCAACTCAACAAAACAAATATAATAAGACTCCTCAAAATAACAGTCCAACCTCCCCACACTTTAGTCTATGAAGCCTCTATCAAAGTCTAGGAGGTGTCAATGACAAGCCCATGGCTACCAACAATCAAAATAAAGGAAACAACACAAAACTATACAGGGAGCTCAATATTTTCTCCAAAAACTAGGAGGACTCACCAAGTAGATGGAAGTGTGTAGATCTTCAATGGTACGCCGGTTGATGATCTCTGGCACCTGTCTCTGCATCATGAAACGATGCAGGCCAAATGGCGTTAGTACGTGGAATATACGAGTATGTAAAATGGACGAATAAAACAACATCAGAAAAGGATCAACCAACTCGGAAATCTCAACTCATAAAGAAGTGACAACTCACTCAAGTGTCCTAATTCTAACAAGAAATATTTTAGACAGGACCAAATCACTTGCCACTCAACTCAACTGCCTCGGAGAACTATCAAGACCTAAATGGGAGTTTTTCTTATCTGACAACCATCACTTATGAGCCAGTGATAGTACAACAATCAGACGTTATTGCCACGTCCGTCCATACCTTGCCAGGGCATGAACGCCTCCCTAATCATGGATTCCATCGATTAGTCAAGTCTTATCATTTTAGGACAATAAAATGGAAAACATCCAACTTTAACGGTTCGATCCCACAGGAAGCATCCGACTTTAACGGTTCCATCCCTACCTACGTTGGCGGCATAGTTTTTGGGATTCGAGTATGGACTATACTCTCACCCACTTCGGTGCTCGATACTCCTCCCATGACTCCATGCTCATAAGACTCCATCCAATCATCTCAAACAAGCCCTCACGACTAGTTTCATTTAGAACCTTGCCGACTCATCAACTCTATCCTCAATTCAACTCAATCGAGTCATAATGGCAAGTCTCATTTAGAACCTTGTCCACTCGTCAATTCTACCCTCCAATCAACTCAATCAAGCCTAAATTAGATATGCATTTATAACATCCCACAAACATAACAAACCATTCCTCTCCTCATTTATCACCTCCTTGGGACTCATCACAACTCTAAGAATTTTAAACCAACAATTCAAAAGGAGTAACACATTTAAGGAAATTGACATATTCAACATAATCACAAGGAAATCAACAAAGCATATTAACAACCCCTTTCCATCAAATCATGCTAACATGAAGGTTTTAGAAATTTCTTAACTCAACAACATCAACACAATAAGAATCAAAGTAATCGAAGGCAAGACTCATTCAAACATAAACCTATCAAGAAACTCCATTCTTATGGATATCTAACCTCAAAGAAAGAGTAGTGCACATTGGTGGACTCAACCCATGCTTTGAGTAGCCTTACATACCTTATAATAGATTCTTGAAGAAACCTTGTTGTTGGGTCTTCAATGGAAACTTGGAGTCTTGAAGCTCTTGGAGGCAAATCTTGTTGAAGAAGGATTTGGAGAAGAAGAGAGGAAAGGAAAATTTTCTAGCGCTTTTAGAGAGAGAGTGAGGGATTGAAAATGGTCCCAAAACGTGCTAAGGCTGATACATATAAAATTTGGGACAAATTCCCAAATTGCCCTTTTTCCAAAATTCTAAAAAATAGGCTGAAAATGTTCCTGGCGCGATAGTGGCCCATCGCGCTATTGCAGCGCCAGGTCGATTAGGCCTAAAACCTGTACATCTGTTAGTGGCGCGCCGAAACAAGGACCAAACTATTGAGGCATGTTCTTGGCGCGATAGTGGCGCGTCACGCCCTTACAACGCCAAGGCCATATTTTCTGGGTTCTAGAAATAGGCTTAAAAATCCTGCACATCTCTTAGTGGCGCACCGCGCCAGGGACCAAACTACTGAGGCGTGTTCCTGGCGTGATAGTGGCGCATCGCGCCACTGCGGCGCCAAGCCCAGATTCCCAGCGGTTGCAACCCAGGCCTAAAATTCCTGTCGAGCTAGTTCGTCTTAGGTTCGTCATACCTTTTGACTCCGAATTCCAAAAATTACATTCTTGGTGGCATTGGAAAGAAGACTCGACGACCTTTAATTTAATAGGTCGTGGGCCACCCAGATTATCATCTCTCAAAAGGTAGGGTTGTTAAAAGTCGACCCCCTATACGAACTCATCCTAAAACTTAGTCACTCATGCATATACTTCACAATACTCGAGTTCGACCCTACCCGAATACAAGAAGGGTCCGAATCTTAGGGAAAATTTTTTAGGGGTGTTACATTATCTCCCTCTTGGGATCATTCGTCCTCGAATGATGAGTAACCAAGGATGGACTTGGGGTACAAATCACAATCAGAATTCAATCATTCAACCAATCAAATTCTCAAATAAATTACCAATCAAACTCATAATGCGCAAATAAATTCAAGTCAAGGAAATGGACATTACCTTAAACATTCTCATCGGTAGGCACGAATAGATGTGGATATTTAGATTTCATGTCTTCCTCCACTTCCCATGTGGCTTTCTCGACAAATTGATTCCTCCACAGGACTTTAACTGAGGCGATCTCTTTTTTCCTCAACTTTTGGATTTAGTGATCAAGAATTTGGACTGGGACCTCTTCATAGGATAAGCTATACTTAACTCCAATGCTATCAATGGGGACTACCAACGAGGGATCGTCTAAGTACTTTTTCAACATCAAAATGTGGAATACCATATGAATAGAGGATAGCTCTGAGGGTAACTCCAACTCATAGGCAACACTTCCAATCCGCCTCGAAATCTGGTAAGGACCAATATATCGAGGATTGAGCTTCCCCTTCCTTCCAAACCTCATGACGCCCTTCATGGGTGACACTTTCAAGTATACCCAACCACCCACCTCAAACTCTAAGTCTCTCCTCCTCACGTCGGTGTAAGATTTTGGCGGCTTTGGGCTGTCTTCAGCCTGTCTTGAATGACTCTCACCTTCTCCATGGCTTGGTGAAAAAAATCGGGCCCAATCAACTCAACTTTACCAACTTCAAACCATCCAATTAGTGATCTACACCTCCTCCCGTACAAAGCTTCATAAGGAGCCATTTGAATGCTTGCATGATAGCTATTATTATATGCAAACTCTATGAGAGGTAAGTGATCATCCCAATTTCCTTTGAAGTCAAGCACACAAGCTCTAAACATATCCTCCAATGTCTAAATGGTGCGCTCCGCTTGGCCATCCGTCTGGGGATGAAAGGTCGTACTAAGGTTCACCTTTGAACCCAATCCCTTCTGAAAGGATCTCCAGAATTGGGAAGTGAATTAAGCTCCTCTGTCTGAGATAATGGACAAGGGAATCCATGTAATCTGACGATCTCTTGAATGTATAACTTCGCATAATCTTCTGCGGTATCAGTAGTCTTAACTGCCAAGAAGTGAGCTGATTTCGTCATTCTATCCACAATCACCCAAATCGAATCATGTTGTTTTCTGGACCTCGGCAAACCCGTAATAAAGTCCATGTTGATCATCTCCCACTTCCATTTCGGAATTTCTATATTTTGAGCCAATCCACATGGTCGTTGATGCTCAACTTTCACCTGTTGGCAATTCGAGCACTTGGAGACAAATTCCACAATATTTCTCTTTATCCCACTCTACCAATAGATTTTCCTCAAGTCATGGTACATTTTTGTAGAGCCCGGATGAATAGAGTATCTAGTTGTAGGGAGTAGTATGCTGGTGTGATTTGAACTGACCAGTCAAATTCTTTTGGTGAATAACTTTAATTTGATTGGTCAGAACATGTCACATATACATGTGACATTATTCTAGTAGCTCATTTAATTTGTCTTAGATTGCCACATAACTTTGACACATGGCATGATTTTAGTGGCTCATTTAATTTGACTTGGATTGCCACATAATTTTGGCACATGACATGATTCTAATGACTCATTTAATTTGACTTGGTTTGCCATAGAACTTTGACACTTGATATAATTTTAGTGGCTCATTTAATTTAATTTGGATTGCCACATAACTTTGACAAGTGATGTGCTTTTAATATCTCATTTAATTTGACTTGAATTGCCACATCATTTGAATTATTTTCTTGAATTTAATATAGTCCAATTTAATTTATGAATTTAAATTTAATAAAATTTTAATGCTTACAAATGCCCCCTACCTCAAGTCTTGTCAAAGTATTTTATACAAAGACTAGCCTTGAAGTATTAACTAAATGATAATCGTATGTCGTGCAATTTAATATGCACCATGAACATATTAAATTAATACGTTCCTCCAATTAGAGTGACATAGTTGGAGTAAATAATGAGACTCCAATTGGAACTTGATCATGTGGTTAATGCAATTTTTTTTTACTAGATTTGAACAATTAGAATAGGATAGATATCAACAAAATAAAGGGTAGGCATTTTCTAACCAAAAAAAATAAATAATAATCATCCAATTAGAATTCAGAAAGGACACACTCCTTTTAGAATACGGATAGCCCAAATTTTTACAATTCCACAACCAATTAGGATTTGGAGAAAATAAATTTGTACAATTCCACTAGAGTTCTAACCTAAAAAGTAATTATAGTTACTTTGGGAGAAGGACTCCCTCACCGTTACTATTTGTCTATAAATAGACTCTCTCTTTTTATTTATTTTTATCATTGGCATTAACAATTTTGATGCTCCTTTTTGCATACACTTTTGAGTTCATTGTGCAGAATCAAGATACGAGGTACGTTTTTCTTTTTTGTTTTTTTTCTTTTCCTCTTTTTTTTGCTTTGTTCTTTTGTTCTTTTGTGTGTTTTTTTAATCAATAAAAGCAATAGTTGTATCTTATGGAGACAATAATTTTACACATCCTTGATGAATACTTTATACCATCTGACTCGAAGGTGCCGCATTGTTCGAATCAAAAACTTTATCCTGTCTAAGGCAAAAATCTTACATAATTTGTGGCAAAAACTTTACACTATCTAAGTCAAAAGACACCACATAGTTCAAGACAAAGACTTTACACCGTCTAAGGCAAAGAATTTACATGATTTATCACAAAAAATGTACACCGTTTGAGTCAACGACATCACATAGTCCAAGCCAAAGACTTTACACTATTTAAGGCAAAGACTTTACATGATTTGAATTGAAGGTATCACGTCGTCCGAGCCAAAGACTTTACACCATCTAAGGCAAAGACTTACACCGTCTGAGTCAAAGACATCTCATAGTCCAAGCCAAAGACTTTACACCATCTAAGGCAAAGACTTTACATAATTTATGGAAAATACACCATCTGAGTCAAAGGCATTCCATAGTCCAAGCCAAAGACTTTACACCATCTAAGGCAAAGACTTTACATAATTTATGGCAAAGACTTTACACCGTTTGAGTCAAAGGCTCCCATAGTCCAAGCCAAAGACTTTACTCCATCTAAGAAAAAGACTTTACATGATTTGTGGCAAACACTTTATACCGTCTGAGTCAAAGGCATCTCATAGTCCAAGCCCAAAGACTTTATACCGTCTAAGACAAAGACATTACGCGATTTGTAAAGTCTTTCCACCATCTAGATTAGGCATAGTTATTGCTCAAAGAATATAATCATTCATTATTGAGATTCATGATTATTGAATTACTAATTTAAGAGCTAATAAAATATTATTATTATTTTTAGCATTTTGATTGATTAGTTGTCACTTTTTTAGAAATCCTTTTGATTGCATTATATTGCATATTTCTTTAAAGATTTCTTTTACATTTCAGCTTCAAGAGTTATTTACTCATATTGATGCATTGATGTAATCGCATTAAGCTTGGATTTTCTCCTAAACATCATTGTTTATCACCTTGTGTTTCGATAGTACGAGATATATATCATTGTATGAAAACATCAAAGCCATGAGAAACTTAATATATCAGAAACCAAACTTCTTAATCTAAAACATATCCAAAATTTATAGCTCAAATCCCTTAGGATCATTCTAAACAAACTTCAAAAATGAATTTCACATGCATAAAAGCTGACAGATTCATATTTGCATGATCTTATTAAAATACTCATATCTCAGTGTAGAGAAGCAGAAAAAAAGATTCATAGAACTACAACATGTACAATAATCACAACTAATAGCTTTACAAATTTGTACGAATATTTTCTTGAAGTTAATTCAAATTCTTTCCTAATTGGCCTTCTCTAATTCACACATTATTTATGACAATCTACAAGAACATTATGATGCTCAAATAATAGCGTGCCCCATTTCTTTTTAACTTATGAGACTAAACTTAGGATGTAACTCTAAGCACCACGGACCTTGGCGGAGAGGGTCAAGTGAGACTATGTTTTTTTTGGATACTCATGCGACTGAACTCAGAATGTAATTCCAAGCACCTACGTACCTCAGTGAAGAGGATCAAGTCATAACATAGTTCTGAAAGAGTGATTTTTTATTTTTTTGTGTCCTAAATTTTGCCGTGGCTGCCTCTTTCGAGATTTTCAACCTAGCGGATATTATTTTAATTTTTTTGATATCGTGCACAATTTATACTCTTATGGTCTAGGAGTAACATACATTCTATGCTCATACCTTAAGGAGAGTGTTTTGTTCTTTAAGGATAGTATCTTTTTATGAACTTTCCATTAATAGGGCCAATGCGCAATCCTTCTGAGTCAACCAGTTTGTAAGCGCCACTTGAATATACTTCTTGTACCACATATGGTCCATCCCATTTAGAGGAGAACTTGCTACCAGATCGACGAGAAATAATAATGGGCCTGCTTATAACAAGAACTTGATCACCCACTTGAAAGCATCTAAGACGAACCTTCTTATTAAAAGATCAAGCTAGACGAGCTTGATAACATTTCAGACTTTGTTGGGCCTCTAGTCTTTTTTCATCAAGAGCCTCCAATTCTTCATGGCGTAATCGAGAATTTTCTTCATTAATGAGTCCTTCTTGAATGGCAAGGCGCAATAATGGGATTTGATACTCAAGTGGAAGGACTGCTTCAACTCTATAAATAAGAAAATAGGGAGTCGTTTGTGTTGGCATGCGATACGTAGTCCTATATACCCAAAGAGCCTCTTCCATTCTTTCATGTCAATCTCTCTTAGACTTGAAAACAACTTTCTTCAATAAGTTGCAGAGTATCTTGTTAAATACTTCAGTAAGACCATTAGCAGCCACATAATACATAGAGGAATCGCATTGCTTGAAGCCAAAAAGATCACATATCTTCGTTATTAACTTGTTATCAAATAGCTTGCCATTATATGTCAATATGTATCGAGGAATACTAAAATGGTAGATAATATTGACTCGAATGAAGTTAGCGACATTCTCTTTCTTTACTTCTCTAAGAGAAACAACTTCTGCCCATTTTTAGAAGTAGTCAGTTACAGCCAGGATGTACAAATGTCCACCAGAGGACTTAGGCAATAGTCCAACAACATCCAAACCCCAAGCTTTAAATGACTATGAGCCAATAGTTAGATGCAATATTTCTGGGGGTTGATGTATAAAAATTCGCATGGAATTGGCAAGCTTTACATCTTCGGATGTAATCCAGACAATCTTTCACCATGGTTTGTCAGTAATACCTCATCCTTTTTTATGTGAAATGAAGTTTTGGCCCAGATTGATGCGCTCTACATACTCCAGAATGTGCTTTTTGCATAGCTTGAATAGATTTATCTGCCCTCAAACATCGTAAAAGAACTCCATCGAACGACCGCCTGTAAAGTTTATTTTTATAATAAAGAAAATGAGGGGATCGCCATCGAATTTCTGTCCTTATTTAAAGATTTTCTGGCAATATTCCATAACACAAGTAATCTATTATTGATTGTCGTCAATCTTTAATTTCAACCTCTGATGTGGCGATAACTTGTCAAAATTCTTCTTCATGCTCATTTGGAGGCTGAGTTATCCATCTTTGGCAAACCACAACTTGCATTTCATCAGGCGATACTAATGTAGAAGCTAAAGTTGCCACATCATCAACCTTCTTATTTTCCTTTCTAAGGACATATTGAATAGTCACCTCTCCAAACCATCCTATCATCTTTTGAGCATAATTGCAGTATGGGAGTAACTCAGACTTCTTTACCTTATAATTACCCAAGACTTGATTGATCACCAACTTGGGGTACCTAAAAATTTATAGTTGCAATTGTTTCATATCAATGGCCATTTCAAGCCCAAGTAAGAGTGCTTGATATTGAGCAATATTATTGGAGCAGTGTTGTGTTAGAGTGAAGGAGTACGGTAAAACTTCTCCATGGAAAGTGAAAAATATCACTCCAGCACCGGCTCCTTCACAATGTGTAGCACCATCAAAATACATCTTTCAAGGTGGCTGAATTTCCACTAGCATTGCGTCTTCAACAAGTAATTCATCAGATAACTCCCAATCATTTGAAATTGGATGATTGGCCAAGAAATCTGCTAGCACTTGTCCTTTTATTACCTTTTGAGATATATACATAATTTCAAATTATTTAAATTTGAGGTATCACCTTGCTAGTCGATCACTTAAGATAGGCTTGGACATGACAAACTTAATAGGATTCGCTTTAGAGACAAGTTGTACAATATGAGCTTGGAAGTAATGCTTCATCTTTTGAATTGAGAATACGAGTGTCAGACATAATTTCTCAATAGGTAAATACTTGATCTCATTTTGTGTTATCGTCCTACTCAAGCAATACAGGGCATTTTCTTTCCCTTTATTATTTTCTTATGCGAGAAGTCCTCCTACTGACCTTTCTTGTGCTGCAATGTATAAAATCAATGGTTTCTTAGGTATAGGAGCTACAAGTACTGGAGGCTTCATCAGATAAGATTTTATGTTCTCGAAAGCATTGATACAAGACTGGTCTCATTCAAAAGGAACATCTTTCTTCATAAGGATACCGAATAGTTGACATCTCCCAGCCAGATTTGAGATAAACCTCCTAAGGTATGTTAATTTTCCCTATAAGCTTTTTAACTCATGAATATTTTTTGGCTCAAGCATCTTCAAAATAGCATCTATCTTATCTTGATCAATCTCAATTTCTCAATGTCGAACAATAAAATCGAGAAACTTTCTCGAAGTAACTCCAAAGGCACATTTTAAAGGGTTCATTTTGAGTTGGTATCTTCGAAGTCGTTCGAACACCATTCTCAAATCTTGCAAGTGGTCATCACTCTTCCTTGATTTCACCACTAAGTCATCAACATAGCACTCAACATTATTATGAAGTATTTCATCAAAAATATTCTGCATGGTTCATTGATAAGTAGACCCGATATTTTTTTAACCAAAAGACATTACTTTGTAGCAATATATACCTTTAGGAGTGTGAAATGCAGTAAGTTCTTCATCCCTTGGTGCCACGCGAATTTGATTATATCCAGATGAGCCATCCATGAAAGACATTATCTCGTATCCAGTCATGGCATCAATCATAAGCTCAGGAATTGGAAGAGGAAATTTATTAAGATCTCTAAAGTCAACACAAACTCGCATTTGGCCATTCTTCTTTCTTACAGGTATGATGCTTGAAATCCATGTAGGATATTTGACTTCACGAATGAAACCTTCTTCAATGAGCTTGTTAACTTCAATTTCAATCAAAGGAACCAGTTTAGGTCTAAAGCGATGTTGAGCTTGTTTTATAGGATGAGTGCCTCGTTTCACAGTAAGACGATAAATTGCAACTTTAGGGTCTAGTCCTGGCATCTCTTTGTAACTCCAAGAAAATACATCCCTAAATTCCATAAGCATCTCAATATATTTCTTCTCTTCATCATCGTCTAGTGAAGCACTTACATATGTAGGCCTTATATCATCATCAACCCCAAGATTTACTTCCTTCAATGCATCAACAGTATTCTTTACCCCTTCCTCGAGTTCAGGTGGCATATCTTGAGCATCCTCATCTTCTTGAGGATCACCATCATTAAAAGATATATGATGGTATGCATGAATATCAACAAATCCATCCTCAATTTTTGCATATAGTGAAGTACTTTCCTCATCACAAATTGTGATGTGATTTGATGATCTCATACTTTCTTCATCTTTATCTCGCTCCCTAGTGTGAACTATGGTATAAGTTCTTGCTCTCAGGGCATTCCCACATAAAACTACAAGTTTTGTTTCTCGCCTCATTCTAGAAGGAATCAAACTTGGGCAATTCTTAGGTGAATTATGCTCTCAAGCATGTATCCGTTCTTCCATTGTTCTATAATTTTCTTGGCGCTTGTATTTCTTCTTTATTGGTCCCAACCGATCAAATACTGAAGTTTTTGGAGTTGATTCGATAAGCCGATCAAATGCAGAAATAATAGGAGTTATGCCATTAAGTTGATCAAACACAGAAGGCTTCTTGTTGAACATCATAGGTTCTTCCACAGGGGTAATGTAGTTGATGCTCATCCTTTTAATAGACATTCGAACTGGCGATGGTTGTTTGTAACCCAATCCTTCGTGCGATTGCTTGACAACATACTCTCTCTCTATCATCATCCTTTGAGTTAGATTTAACCAATGATTTGCCTTTTTCAATAACTTCATTTGGAAATTTTCATACTTTAAAAGCTTCATTGGGATTGTACCCTGCTTTCACCAACAACTTATATGCATTTGGGTCAAAACCCTCATTTGTACGCTTTTTAGAAAGTGATTCATATGAATCATGATTTGATGGTCTGACAAATCCCTCTATCATTTTTTAAGGTGATTTGATTGCATCAATTTGCTTGATAGGAAATATCAACTTGCTACTCTACAACTCAGAGGGTGGGGTCTTGACTTTGTTTGTCTTTGGGACATAGTGAGAAATAAGAATCACTCTCTTACTTGAACATGCCTCACTTGTCTTAGGTATTTTACTCATATGTGAAAGCATTTTATTCTTTTCAATCATGATCCTCGCATTATCAGGTGTTATATCAACCTTTTTTGTGATACCAACCTTTCTAATTGGTATCGTGTTATCAACTTTGACTTCTTTTGATATATGGTTCTTTAGTAGAATTTTCCATCAGCAAAATGAACTTCTGTCTCGGTGAAAGATTCGTCATCAACAGCTACCTTTTTTTAACCCCATCTTCAAAGTATTTAAAACATTGATGGTAGGTGAACGGTACCACTTTGTTCTCATGTATCCATGGCCTTCCTAACAAAATATTATACGAGGTCTTTGAGTCAACAACATGCATACATGCACTCGAACACATATCTCTCATCGTTATATCTAATTTGACAGCGTCAATGGCTCTCTTCCCCCTTGATTAAATCCCTGAATCATCAGACGACTTTCAGACAGTTCATTTATCGAGATTCCAAGTTCCTTCACAGTGCGAATAGGGAAAATATTGACCCCAGATCCATCATCCACCATGATCCTATTTACTTTATGTCCACGCATAAAACCTACCATATTTAAAGGACTATTATGCAACACTTCACCCAATCAAAGATCATCATTGGTGAATGTAACTTCACATTACAAGTGTCCACTTCTTCAGAGTGAGACTTGATAGGGCCTTCATGTGATGGAAGTAATAATGGAAATGAGTCTTCTCCCGTTGTCTCTTCTTTATCAATGTTATAACACGAGGCCTTGGTGTAATAATGAGAAATATTTTTCTGGAACCAACTTGGAAAGAATTCATCTAATGTCACTGGAGAATGTTGTTTTTGATAGTAATTCTCCTCAACTCTTGACTTCTTCACATTCTTCTTTACCCTTTGAGTTTTAGGTAGTTTCTTCATCTTTGCTCTTGTCACTTGCTTACTTGGCTCTCTGTGCAAGCTCATTTTACAACGTCTTTGTCATGTCACTAAAATCCATCCTTCACCATCAGTATAAGAACCACAAGATTGATTTTTCTCTAGAGGTTTATCTTCACCTATTACTTCATTCATCAAAGGAACGAGCGAGGATGTGTTAACATCTATTGGTTTGAAGTCACCAAATTTAATCATTTTTGGTGGTGATGTGGCTAGGACATCACCACCATCATATATTTTGACAAAGTTGCAAAGAACTATGGGATTGAGTGAACCAAAAGTGACAGAGACTTGATTTGAACTCTCCTTCTCGTCTTCAAGCAATATCTTTCCTTCATGGGCCAAGTCCATGATCTTTTCCTTAAAGATAAAACACTTTTCAATAGGATGGCCCATCAAACGATGATATTTACAGTACTTTGGATCATTAGTCCTCCCAGCTTCATCTGGATGCTTCATTTCAGGTAGCTCAAAGAGTTTTAATTCCAAAAGCTCTTCAAAAATTGCTGGAACATCTGAGTCCAAGAATAGATACTCTTTTGCTTACATTTTCTTCAAAGTCAGCTTTCTACTAGCATTATTCTGAAAAATCGCGGTCTTTACCCTTTGATTCTTACTTAGATTTGTAGCCACTTTCAAAGGTACGGCATTAACATTCATAAACTCCTTATTTCCAAACTTAGGTGTCAATTTTCCTCCTTTCTTTACCTCCATTTTGTCTTTTCCCTTGCGAGGCTCATAAATAAGTCGTTCTTCAATTTCGCTTGCAAACATGCTCAACTCCATATCATGAGCATGTGTGGATAGTTCCTAAAATGATTTGGGTTTGATACCCTGTACGATATAACAAAGTCCCCAATGCATTCCTTGAATACACATTTCTATTCTGGAAGTTTCACTAAGCTTATCCTTACAATTGAGGCTTGCATTTTTCCATCGGTTGATGAACTCCATGACATGCTCATCTTCCCATTGACGTGTATTTGTGAGTTCAACCATGCTCACAGTACGCCTTGTGCTATAGAAACGATTGAGAAATTTATGCTCAAATTGTTCCCAACTATCAATAGAGCCAGCCTCGAGATCCGTATATCAATCAAAGGCATTTCCTTGTAAGGAGCGCACAAATTGTTTGACCAGATAATCTTCATATGTTTCAGCATTATTGCAAGTTTCAACAAAATGGATAATGTGTTGCTTTGGATTTCCCATTCCGTCAAATTATTAAAATTTTAGAGGTTGATAGCCTGCAGGCATCTTCAAAACATCAATTCTTGAAGTGTATGGCTTTGCATACGTAAATGATGACTTTGAAGACACGTCATACTTATCTTTGATAGTTTTCATAATAAAGTTCTTCAGTTGATGAATGGGAATTCCTCCTTCAGCAGATACTTGCAGCTCATTACCCACATTTATTTTTGTTGTAACCGAATCTCCCTTTTTTGTATCATGGGACATTTTTCAGGTGCATGACTTGAGTCCCCCTCCATAACATTTTCAACTCTATCCGTCAACTTGACAATTCGATTATCCTAATCTTACACATATTTTGTTAGACCTTCGATTGCCTTTGTCAAACTCGCGAGTTGTTCTTCAATAGTTGAGGCGTTAGTCATCATCGCTTGGATGGCCGTTATGGATGATGGAGTAAAGCACGAATTTTTTCTCAAACTAAAATTTGTTTGAAATAAGTTACGTGGAGTGACTAGGTTGGATCTTATGATCAAGACATCATCTTTATCTTGAATAGTGCAATTCCTTGTGTTAAAAGGACTAAGTCGAGCCAATGTCTTTTCAACAATATCAATTATATTCTCTCCTTCTTCCAATTCATTCAGAAAGAATCTTGTCCCCTTTGAAGATGGAAGATCGAAAATAGAAACTGATGCGACGGCACTTGAAGTGCTTGTTGTCCTAGCAAGTTTGCTATGTTCCTAGTGATGGGTTCCAAACTTCCCATAGTAGCATCCAGTATGTTCTCCACCTCAAAGGAAAACTTGAAATCAGTAGCCTTAGCAATAATAGTACTGGAGTCAAACTTCTTAGACGCCATTTAAGTATTCTTGAAGTTTGATGATCGATGTAAAGAAATGAGAGGTAGAGATTGTCCCACTAGGTGTGCCAAAATTTGTAAACAACAAATTTCAAAGCCGAAAAAAATAAATAATCAAGACCAAAAAATTGGGGTAACAAAGTGTAATATTTAATTTTAAAATGTAGCGCGTGTTACAATCTCTACGATAATTCTCTGATTCTTCAAATAATATGAAATATGTTGAACTTGAATTTGATGTTAGAGTCAAGTGCTTGAATAGCTTGATCTTGAATCTTTGTCTACAAATTTAGATTTGAATTACTCGTCATGAACACTTGTATGGTTATGACGAATAATAAGTATGAATAAGTAACTTGATCTCGAACTTTTTAATATTTGTCTTCGTTCTTGATCATGAACTTGAACTTGAATTTGATTACTTGAACTTTGCAGCTTTGTATAGAATTTGCGGCCTTTGATCCACGAGCTCTCTTCTTGCTTCTTGTTCTTCCATAAACCCCCTCTCTGAGAATAACGAGGACCTCTATTTATAGTTGTAGGGAGTAGTATGCTGGTATGATTTGATTGGTCGGTTTGAACTGACCAATCAGATTCTTTTGGTGAAAAACTTTAATTTGATTGTTCAGAGCATGTCACATATACATGTGACATTATTCTAGTGGCTCATTTAATTTGATTTAAATTGCCACATAACTTCGACACGTGGCATAATCTTAGTGGCTTATTTAATTTGACTTGGATTGCCACATAATTTTGGCATATGACATAATTCTAATGGCTTATTTAATTTTATTTGGTTTTCCATATAACTTTGACACTTGGTGTAATTTTAGTAGCTTATTTAATTTGACTTGAATTGCCACATAACTTTGACAAGTAGTGTCCTTTTAGTGGCTCATTTAATTTGACTTGGATTGCCACATCATTTAAATTATTTTCTTGAATTTAATATAATCCAATTTAATTTACGAATTTAAATTCAATAAAATTTTAATGCTTACAGACTTCCTGTAACTTTTCTTTTGCTTCTATTTTTTTTCCTTCTATTGACTAGTCAATGAGTTTATTTCCTAATAAAATACTAAAAAACAATAACAAAAAGAAATTTGGAAAAAAATTAATAAATAGTAACTAATTTGTTAAATAAATTTTACAATCGTCATCAATTAAACCTTTTGGCAGTCTGATGTGATTATTTTTTAAAACCCTAGAAAAATTCACAGTTACTATTTTTTGAGTGCGCACTAGAAAAAATATTCATATGCAATAGCTCGCAAATCACACAATAGCTCGATTAAAAAGATATTGACAGAAAAATCAATCTCTGACCTTCCTCGTGGGATACCATACCTGCACCGACGACAATGTCCGATGTGAATCAATACTATCAATGTGCAGACTAAAATTTTGGTTTGTTCTTCATTGATTAACAATGTCCAAAATTGAATTCAAAATTTTAAATTACCTTCTATTTTTTCCTTAGTAAGTACTTCAATATTTTGCCCTTTTTTTTTTCTTTCGGCGATCATCATAAACTATAGCCACAAATTACCTTACTAAAAAATAAATTACTTTGAAGAATGACAGTGTAATTTTAGGACCTCTACCACATTATATATATAAAACTTCACAGTTATTTGGAAAGAATACGATTTTTTTTTATAGATTATAATTATTTGGAAAGCCAATTGTTCTATTTAACTTTGATAATTTTTTTCAACTCTTTATATATAAAAACTTCACAAATTTTCCTCAAATCCAAAAGAATAACGAGGTTCAGGGTACCATCTTTAATGCATTTTTTGAATTAATTCTATCGACGTCGTTTCTTTTTTCTTCACAACTGGAACTTACTGTATATTTTAAAACTATTTGAAGTACAATGAATAAAAAATATTAGTATTAATTATATTGAAAAAAGTCATAACCGACGAAAATTGTTTGACACCCAAAACAATAATAACAGTATAATTATAATTTCCATGTAGTTTTAAAAATTGTAATTATATTATTGAAAATTTGGAAAAGAGTAAAAAAATGTCCTTAATTTTTACGAAATTGAACAAAACTGCTCTTAATTAATAGTTTGGAATAAACATGCTCTTTCGTCAATAATTTGATCCAAATATGCTTTTATTATTACTTAATGGATAAAAAAATATCATTTTTCTAATAAATATCTTATATTTCTTATTTTTAAACACATTTTATTAATGAGAGCTTTTTTATTCAATTCCGCATAATTAAAAAATATTTTTAGCCCTTTTTGTTGATAATTTAAGGAACTAGATATTAATTCATTGGTTTTCGTATCCTAACATTTGTCAGTTTCTTTTTGAAGAGAAGAAACGCGTAATTTTTTTTTATAAAGAAAATAGAGGTTACGAAAGTTAAAGAAGGCAAGAAAATAAATAAATTGAAAAATCCTATTCTTTAGGCTTGTTCACAAACTAACAAAACAAATCTTTGAATTCCCTCTAATAATTAATTCTCCTCTAATTTAAACCAAAATAAAAACTGACCATTTCTTTTTCCCTTCCGTTTCTGCTATCCATCATCCTAAAATACTGACTCCTCATTCATTCAATTCACATACCAAATAAACAACTCTTTCAAAACCTCCAAATTAGGAATCCAATTCAATTCTTTAAAATTTTTATTTTTCTTTCACAAACAAACAAAATTGTTCTGACCCGATAGTTTAGTCACAAAATCTGTATGTTATAAATTTCTTCTCTTTTAATGCTTCTTCACAAGAATAGAGAGAGAGAGAGAGAAAGAACCTTTTATTTATAGCCCTTCCTTTACTTCCTGCAACTTTTCAGTTTTTCAGTTTCCATAAAAATTTGAACAAAGAAAAAAAAATAGTATTTCAAAACGACTATAAATACACAACATAAGAAAGAAAACCCTGCACCATCTCTGTCTTTTTCTTCTTGTTATTTATTTATTTATTTCTACAAGTTATAGGTTTGTCCTACTCTAAACCAAGAAACATGTCACAAAGGTTAGCATAGAACAAAATAGGTAGCAACCATCCTCTAATCAACTTGTTATTTGTAACCAAAATCCAACCTTGTTTGCTTCTTTTTTTGCCTGATTTTATGCTGAGATTATTTTTTTTATTTGTTGGTGGTGCTAGTGGTTTACAAATATGGCCATTCAAGCGCAGTTGTATTCGGAGAATCTCGGGTTTTCTTTAGGGAGTTCACAGGATTTAATGGATAATAATGTTTGTGGATTCAATCAATTTTGTTTTAATCCTCAACCGCAGCACCAGCAACAACAACAACAGCCCTGTTTGACACAAATCCAACAGCAACAGTTACATATTCTGAACCAGAAAAATAATTCCCAGAATTTGATGAACACAAATTATACCCAATCACTTATGTTTCCTCATACCCTGGCTTCCCTATTTGAGAAACAGAGGGTCGAGATTGATCACTTCATCAGTTTACAAGTAATTCTTTTTCCCTTCGTCTGTCTCAATTTACGCGAATGACTTTTAATGAGATGATTTATAGTCGTGTAGTACTAACAATTGATTGATTTTGTTGATTAAACAGAACGAGAGGCTGAGATTGGCTTTACAGGAACAGAGGAAGCAACAAGTTGCATTAATCTTGAGAAACTACGAATCAAAGATTCATTTATTACTGAGACAAAAAGACGAAGAAATTGCTAAGGCTTGCAAAAGGTCAAAAGAATTAGAAGATTTCTTGAAAAGGGTTGAAATGGAGAATCAAACATGGCAGAGAATCGCTAATGAAAACGAAGCCATTGCCGTTTCTTTAAACAAAACAATCGAACAACTAAGAGAAAATGCCTGTTTTCAATCAACCAATGTAGGAGATGCAGAGTCTTGCTGTGATGTACCATCAATTGAGGACAAAGTACAATCATCACAACAACAAGAAACGAGAAATATGATGTGCAAAAACTGTAATTCTAGTAAGTCGTGCATGGTTTTCTTGCCTTGTAGGCATCTTTCTTCATGCAAAGATTGTGACTCTTTTCTCCATTCTTGCCCTCTCTGTAATATGGTCAAGAAAGCAACCATAGAGGCTTTGATTTGATCTTCTTTCAAAATCATTAGTCATTCTTGTTTCCTAAGGAAAAAATTAGTCACATAGAGGAACTTTTTTTTCCCATTGTTCAGTTCGCTGACAATTAATGTGAATTTGCATCACGTAAAATTCACCCACGGATATCCTTTCTAGAAAATTCAATACTTTATGTTCGGGTACTTTTACGTAAGTTTTAGAGAATTTAGTTTCAACGGAAGATTTCCTTTATCAGAATCAAAGGGTCTTTCGATAGAAACCTCCACACACCTCCCACCGCCAAAAAAACTATGCAGGAACGCTCACATTTTGAGGAAAGTGTTTGCTATCAACCAAATTTGAATTTGGAACTTTTAATTTATGATGGAAGGATCTTAACCATTCTGTATGAACGGTTGATTGTTAAGGAGCATTGAGTTGTGGGATAAGTTGGGTAGATTAGTCATTTTAAATTCATAAATTAAATTGTTTACTCTTATTTAATCATGGGGGGACTCATTGATCTCTTTTTGGACTTTGTTAATTTTCTGTACTCTCTGAGGAACCCCCTGAATCTTTGATTAATTGAATAGAGTTATTAATAGTAGAGGACAGGACACAGCAGCATCTCTTATATTTTTAGCATTATTTATTTCTTGGAAAACATTACTTTTTACCTTTTGGGGGGTTTTCAAATCTTCCTCTTTAGGATTGATTTGATTATTCATATCTGATTTTAGCAGTCGTTTATTGTGTTTGTTGAATCTTGACTCTGAGTAGATGTCAGAAATTAACAGGGTGGGGTGGGGGGCTGGTATACTGGTACTGCTTTTTTCTGTCAGTCAATTTTATTTTTTTGTAGTTGATCTCCTCTTCCAAATAATCGACCTTTTTTTGTTTCTTTCGGAATGGAAAAATTACTCCTTGAGCTAGTTTGATTTAGAATTGAGTTTAAGTGTTTAACAAGTTGTTATTCAATATATTGTATTATTCAATAGTGTAAATTTAATATTTTTTAAAATTATTACTTAAATTATGTTGTATTATATTGTTTACCTTCATCGCTATGTAACAATGATAAAAAGTTAAGTATTAAAAACACATTTAAAGTATTATTTTTTTTTGAATTTTATACCTAAATTATTGGAAGTGTGAGTTTCATACCTAAACTATCACTTGTTAGTTTGATAAACACACGTCATGGTGTGTACTATCTTTACTCTCTCTACTTTTTGAAAAAATCTTGCCACATGAATAAAATATTTCACTTTTATAAAAATTAAATAAACTATTAATATTAGTTAAAAGTTAAAGTCTAAAGTATTTCTATCCCCAAAGAGAGAAATTACTTTTAAGAAAAAAATTTATATTTTAAAAAAATAAAATTTAAAATTTTTTGCTCATGCACTCTACCCCCCCCCCCCCCCACGCACAAATTCCTGTCTTTTTATTTTTAAATTTCTTTTATAAAAGTTTTTTAAAAAATTCTTACTTCACCCCTCCCCCCTTCAAATAATAATTTAGGTGTTTTCATTTTTATTTTTTAAATTTTTTTTATCCAGCCCTACCTAACCTTCCGCTTTCAATTTTTTTCAAATTTTGTCACAAGGCTTTTCTTAAAATAAATTTTTTACTTCTGTTATATTCGGTATGCAAGTAGAAAAAAATATTTTTCTAAAAATATATTTACATATCTAACACAAAATAAGAAAATTAATATATATATATATATAGGTATAATTTTATTTTTTTAAAAAAATAAAATAAGAACATTTTTAGGAAGGAGTGGGGAGAAGGTGAAGTACGAGGTAAGAAAAATATTTTTTATTTTATTTTTGAGCGGGAGATAGTAATTTTAATTAATTCTAATAATTTATTTAATTTTTATTAAGGTGGAATGTTTTATCCATGTTGAGTGTGATGTGATAAATATTTTTTAAATAAAAGAGAGTGTGGTACACACATCATGATGAGAGTGAAATAAAAGAGAGAGGTGCGTTTCTCAAACTAATAAGTGATAGTTTAGGTATGAAACTCACACTCTCAACAGTTTAGGTATGAAACTCAAAAAAAAGAATAGCTTAGGTATGTTTTTGATACTTATCTCCTTATTTTATGTAATGATGGATTTGGTGTGTGATCGCATCATTACTTTAATATTTTCTTCTCATTTTATCTTTACTTATTATTTAATAATCTTATTTTATGATTTACTGTCCCTTTCATACTAGTTCTACCTCATACCTTACTTTTCTTATAGGTTTATCATTCAAAATTGTTGATGTTTGACATTATGTAACGACGAAGGACGATACAATCTATTCAAACGTTGTATTCATTACGCAATACAATATGATTACGTTACATTATGAAATAATACGTAATAACCATCCAAATTAACAGAGTGTAAGAAAATCATAAATATTTGTATGACTATAATCATTTTATTAGGGATAAAATACGTATTTTATAATTAAATTATTTGTAAATATAAAAATATATCATCCTTTTTAAACTAATTAAAAAAAATTAGTCATATAAATTAAAATATAGATAATACTATAAAAATTTTAATAGTACAGTCAAACTTCTCTTCTCAATAATAGCTTTGGTGATATATACCGTCAAATTTCGTTATAACAATTATTTATTATTATAATAATATCTTATTATAAAGATATGATATTTTCATAATTAATTTTTCATGTTTTATTTTGCTACTTTGTAACAAAATATATAATAACAATAACATTTATTAAAAAAATCCTACATATAAATAAAATATTAATATATTAATAATAATTACGCTAATATCATGCACATAGTAAATTTTAAGTACGAACATCCAAAAGAAAAAATATATAATTAAATATTGTTCATCAGTTATGGATATAACAATCAAAATGAAAGGTTATGTGTGTTTGCTTTTTCTACGTCCATGTTCTTTCTATTCTTTGGTTAAATAGGTTAACAAATATATTTCTTCGTCTTAATATACAAAATCATTAATATTTTTTACGTTCTTTTATTTATAATATCTAACTGAAATTTAAATATCAAATTCTAGTATATATATATATATCAATAGTAGTTGTGAAATATTTTGACAAACGATGTCGCTATAATAAGGTTACATTTGATATTTAAATAATATTTTATCGTTATCGGTAAAAGATGCATAAAATCTAAATTTTTAATTTTCTTTTAATGTTGCAGAAGTAGGAACTTTGATATCAAATTCTAAGTATAATCATACTGTGTACCTCGGGTCTACGCACTCTTTGTCTTAGTTTTTAGCTAGAAAAGTTTTTTTTTATATATGATAGAAATGCATATTCATATGATATTCTGTCATATAGTATACTAAAATAAATATTCATAATAATAATAAAATTTAATATGATAACCAGAAAAATAATAATTTGCTACAATAAATTAAAATATAATAATAGTGTTAAAATATCTACACACAATTAGCTTGTGTGCGTGTCTCAGGCTCTCTAGCTGCTGTGGCCGTAAAACTACGCGCATGGGTACCAAACTAAATTATATATTAATATAGGTAATAAGAAAAAGTTATATTTAAGGTATAATAATATTTTTAATAATAGAATTATATGAGTTATTTTGGAAAAAATCATGCGTATTTAATCTAATTAAATGATATGGCAAAAAATATCTTTGAACTAATTTATTAGTCTAATAATTTTGGTCTCTAGTCTAGGCTTTCGCACAAGAGAAAGGTGACAAGTGCCTAGTAATTAATTATTTTGGGAACTTTGGGTCAATTGATTGTGGAGAGTAATGAAATGTAGTGCTGGTTCTCCTCGTCTATTATATACTACTATAGTCTATATAGATATAGATATGCCTCCAATATATTGCCTGTTTTTGCAGGCTTTTTTTTGCTTTGATTTAAAAGTCTTAATCAATTGATGAACTTCAAATGAAAAATCAATGTCCAATGGAATGATTGAGATATCTTTATTTTAATTAAAGATTTTGAATTCGAGTTTTGAAAATTTAGAAATATTTGAAAGCATCGTGTCATGACCCGCCATTTGATCATCTCTAAGGAGAGATAAACTAGAGTCTTGGAGAGGTTATTAGGAAGACTCTAAAATATTATGGAGAAATCTTGAGAGACCTTAGAATACTACTCTAAATGTGTAGAGAATTCTAGAAGAGGGATTTGTATAACAATTTCTATCTATACTTTAGCTCCTAGTGAGTAGTATAAATAGGAGGGGTCATTCATTTGTACAACCAATCTTCCAAGCAACACAAAAGCCTTCCTTGAAACTCTCCCTTTTGTCTTTCTTCAGTCTAACGTTTCATTAACGATTTAGAGTCAAAATGCTTACTTAAGCTTATAAGATCGTAAAAGAGTCGTGAATAAGTTGTCGAGACTTTTTGGCTGAATTCGACTATGAGTTGGAGTATAAGCCAGGCAAGGGCAATGTCGTAGCCGACGTTTTGCGTAGGAAGTCCAAGATTGCTACCATCACCACAGTCCGCTGTGACATTCAAGAGGCAATCGAGGATGGCATGCAACACGATCCGGAAGTGAAGTGACTTATGGAGCTATCCATACAAGGCAAGACAAGATGCTTCTGGGTAGAGGACGGATTATTGCTCAACACCAGACGAAGGATCTATGTGTCCAAGTTTGGAACCATCAGACGGCAAATCATGAAAGAGAGCCATGACACCTTGTGTGCTGGACACCCAGGGCAGCGACACACAAAGGCATTGATCGAGGCAATCTACTATTACTCGTGCATGCGGGAAAATATTAAGTGCTATGTGCAGACTTGTCTTGTGTGCCAACAAGATAAGGTAGAGCACCGACAAATAGGAGGAATCTTGGAGACACTACTCCTGGCGGAGCTTCCATGGGAGAGTATGACTGTGGACTTCATAACTTGCTTTCCGAAGTCTGATGGGTATGAGACAATCATGGTCGTAGTGGCCAGATTCTCTAAATATGTCGGTTTTATGCCCGCTATAACAGGTTGCACCGCTAAGGAAGCTGTCAAGCTATTCTTCAAGAATGTGGTGAAGTTTTGGGGGTTATCGAGGCATATCGTTAGCGACAGACACAAGCTTCATAGGGATCTTTTGGAGAGAGTTGTTCGAGATTTTTGGCATGGAATTGCACTTTTCCACTAGTTTCCTGTCACGACCCAATTTCTTAGGTCATGATGGCACCTACTATAACCCACCAGTAGGTAAGCCAACTCGTCAACCCGAAACTTCAAGTAATGGGTTTGAGGGCAGAAATTAAACAAGAGTGATGAATTATAAAGATAGGCAGAAAGAATAAGCGGAAGTAACCAAAACATGATATAAACAACTAAAGATCCCTCCCAAAACCTGGAAGTCACAAGTACAGAGCTGCTACAAAATAAAATATGAGTAAAAATTCTGAAAGTGGACCAAAAATATATATAACAACTAACTAGTCTCAAAAGGCAAAAGACGGGTCATCCATACTAAAGGAGACAGGAATGATCCAAAAACACGAAAGTAGATGTAGAGTATAGTATGAGTACCAAAACAACAGGTACCCAGTAGGCATCATAGGCCGACTGAGCAGAAAAGGTAAAAACAATATGAAAAAAAAGAATAGCCTAAATAAGAGTCAACATAAGCATCAAAAAGGGGAAAGAGTACTACCTATGAGAACTACAACTAACTATACCCAACTGGGCCCCCATAAGCCCAGCCAGAACACTCGTGCGCAAGTTAAATAAAAACCCAAATGAACCCCCATAAGTCCGTCGAGTACACAAAATAGCTACAACTACCAAGGCTAAGAACCAAGAATATGCGATTTTAGGAGCCGAAGTACTATATCATTTACAAACCCAAAATCTCTAAGTGTCAATCGATCTAGTGGTGACTTAGGGGTCGAGGCCGGGACTGGGACCCAGATACTCATCCGAATGTTCAAAGTGGACAAGGTCGGAATTGGGTACCCGGATGCTTTCCATAATACATAAGTGCGGTCGAGGCTGGGATTGGGTATCCGAATGCTCGCCGTAATACATCGGTATGATCGAGGCCGAGACTGGGTACCCAGATGCTCGTCATACTAGCAAGCCAGTAGAGGCCAAGGCTGAGTACCCGGATGCTCCCGATAATTTAGAACGGAGGCCAGGACTTGGTACCTGGATGCTCACAGATAATTTAACAATGATGCCAAACATTCTACTTCCCAACTAGAATACAACAGTACCAAAAATCTTTTTCCAAATGAGTCAACCGATATGCCGCCAAACTGGAACCGGAGCTAAAGTTAATGATCAATAAAGTCACGATTATATCAATTTATGAATGAGGATATTTTTAATAGCAAGGGTAACGCCTAAATAAGGCCAAGCTACCAGGCACTAGCCCGCTATACCATTCTATAAGGATCTAAGTTCACTAGAGCGACGCAAGAGCATCTAAAGCAAGTTTACATCCTATACTAAGGCCAACATACTCCAAAGTATCAACAACATGCTCATTCAACTCTCCTTATAATACTAACAAATAATGACAAGATACACATGCTTCTAAATATCCGAAAAACTCGATAATAAGCCTAAAGCATGATTTCTAACACCTAAAATATACAATCAAACCACCCAACCTTAATTCCAACTATTTCAACATGCTTTTACACATTTCAGTTCAATCTAAAAAAAGGTAAAATCGTAGCCTACTTGTAGGATAAACACGAGAGCTTCAAATCACTGTGTTGAAGCTTTTTTCTTTCGAACGGCCTCGGAACATTTCCACACTGTCAAAAACAGAACCACAACATCGATATGGTCATTTAGACACTAATTTCATAATTTTTGGAGACGGACCAATTTTGGGGTCTAAAATGGAAATTGTCGGACCCGCATACGGAATTTTGGATTTGATCCCCCAAAATAGGTTCCAAACATCACTCCGAGCTCATAAATAAAATTTATAACATAATTCGGGATGTAAAACTACGCGGTCCAAGCGTGCAACCAAAACTCATAAATTCTAACTAAAGGACCAAAAATGGCAGCATCAAAATCAGCAAATTTTGAACAAACGAGACTCTTTCAACCCAAACAAATTGCACTATGATAATCCTTGTGAAAAACCCTATAATCTAGCTTCAAGAATCACTCAAAATGGAGTTATATTGACCAAGATACACTCTTCCAAAATTCAACAAAATTTCATTCCTAAAAAAACTAAATCAGTAACTAGAAACACATTTTTTCCTCAAACGAAGCTTCCCTTCGCGTTTCTGAGATCACCAAGAGATTCTTTAAGAAATTCTCTTGAATTAGACCCTTGAATCACCAAAATCGGATTTATATAGGTCAAGAAATAATTCCTCAAAGTTCTTCAAAAACTCAATTTGAAAATGAACACTGCTGCAAAAAAAATATGATTTTCACCTGAATCGAATGCTCCAAATCAGTTTTCAATCTCTCAAGTTTTTCTTTTGAATCACCCAATTTGGAGCCCTAATGCTCAAGTTATGGAGTTTTAAAGTTGAAAAAATATCCCAAAAAAGGGACTGCACCAGCTGCTGCCAAATTAGATTTTTGGAAAATCCAAAATCTCCGATAGGGTGCTCGAAATTCGTTTGGAATCCGATAAAATTAAACCAAATATGCTACCCACTAAATTTGGCGTTCAGGACTCAATGGTGCATTCAAAATTCTCATATGAGATCATTTTAATAAAAAGTGGGTCCCACACCCAAGAGCCCTTTTAAACCATATTCCGCAACGGGCCTCGAGATTAGACCGGAAGCCTCAGAAAGACAACGAAGTGTCATTATAGACCAAAATAGACATTACGGAACTAACTGCGCTGTCAGAATTTTCATTCGAGCGCTTTTTCCAAGAATATTGACCAAAGTCAACCATATGATAACTTTCAAAGTCAAAAGCGCCAAATGATCCCAAACTCGTATCGATTACCTCGATAGTCATTACAACAGTGCTACTAGCCTAATTTGGTTATTCCAAAGTTGATGAAACAGTCAGAATTTGAATTCGAGATCTCGTTGACCCAAAACTCGAAAAGTCGCAACTAAACAAACTTAGGCCTTCAAAATACCAAAACGGACTCGGGACCTCTAAAAATTCAATCAATACTTTTTCTAGACTAAAAATCATCTCCCGAATCCAATGGAGTCATCAAAATTCTATTTCAAGCATCGAAACTCCAAAAGTTGACCAAAATCAAACCTTGGCTTAAAGTTCCTCAAATTCTCAACTCAAGGCCTCAAATCTTCGTTCCAACTCCAAAAATAATTTTGTAAAGTCTCCTAAGCCAATATCAATATTTTGGAGCTGCTGGAATTGATGGAATTCCGTTCTGAGATCCGTAGCTCCGATTGACCCCAAATACCACTTTTTAATACTTAAAGCTTATAAAACTCAAAATTTCCAAAGACTTAACTTTTCATAGGATTTTCTAAAAATTAACATCCGGTACCAATCAAAAATGACTCAGAGAAACTAAAGGGAGGGGTAAAATGGTTATTTTATAAAAATTTTAAAAATGACCTTCTGGGTCATTACATTTCCACCCGCAGACGAATGGTCAAAAAGAGCGAGTCGATGCCTTATTGGAGTGCTACCTGAGGCACTTTGTGAGCTCTCATTAGAAGGATTGAGTGAGACTATTGGTTATAGCCCAATTATCATATAACTTATAGCGGAGCGAGGCCAACGGAAAGACATTATTTGAGTTAGAAATAAGCCAACAGCCACAAACTCCACATTCACTACTACCTGCATTTGAGGGTTTGAGTTTGGTGGCTTATCATATGAACTAAGGCTTTGAGTAGCAGCTTGACACTGCTAAGTCCTACTTGGAAAAAGCAATAAAGAAGATGAAGAAAATTTGCCAACTGCAAGCGTTGTCCCATAGACTACAAAGTTAGAGACATGGTCTTGGTAAAGTTCAATCCAAGGCAGTTCAAGGCGTTGCGAGGCGTACACCAGAAGTTGGTACAAAAGTATGAGGGATCATTTAGGATCGTTGCCAAGGTAGGTAAGATCTCATACAAGTTGGAGCTACCAGTGCTTCTCAAGGTTCATTGTGTCTTCTATGCAGTTTCCTCAAGCCATACCATGAGGACATGGATGATCCTAGCCGAGGTCAATCGAGCCAGGCGCCGATTACAAATACTACCTCACATGACCAAGACATCGAGGCCATTATCGACTACCAAGCCAAACGAAAACATGGACAATAAGCCACTACCATATTCTTCATCCACTAGAAGGGAAAATTTTCGGAAAAGGCCACATGGAAATGGTACGAAGGCTTGTGGCAGTTCAAAGACAAAATCTGGAAATTCTTACAGTAGCAGTGCACCGCGATCGTTGCTACATCAAGTGGGGGAGAGTGTCATGACCCACCACTTGATCATCTTTAAGGGGACAAAATCTAGAGTTTTGGAGATGTTAATAAGAAGACTCTAGAACATTATGGAGAAATCTTGAGAGACCTTAGAATACTATAGATATGTATAGAATTCTAGAAGAGAGACTTGTTTGTAAATATAGAAGGACTTGTATAACTATTTTTATTTACACTTTAGCTCCTAGTGAGTAGTATAAATAGGAGGGGTCATTCATTTGTACAACCATCAAGCAAATCAAGCAATCTTTCGAGCAATACAAAAACCTTCTTTAAAATTCTCTCTTGTGTCTTTCTTTAATCTAGCACTTTCTTAGCGATTTAGAGTCAAAAGACTTACTTGAGTTTACAAGATCATGAATGAGTCGTGAGTAAGTTGTCGAATGACATACGAAAGTCTTAGTAAATACTTGATATTTTAAATTTGAACATATTTTTTTTAAAATTATTTATTTCAAAAAAAAAAATAAGAAGTATTTTTACTAACTTATCCATAATCAAAGAAAAGCTAATTAATGATTCGTGTTTATGTAAACAAGGGTAATTTTATAAGAATAAGATCAATTCCTTCTTGAGATCTTAAAACACAACTTCTTTTGGAAAAAAACTACCAAAACAACTAAAACACCATTTATTTTAAAACGGATGATGCATGTGCTAGTAAGACATCGTGGGAGAATACTATTCACCATCATCAGAAAATGTTGCTAGCGACAATCTTGAAATAGGGTAAGGTTTGACTGCATCAAGCTCTAAAGCCGGGTATTCTGTAACAGTTAGGTTAGATTAAAGACTGTCGTAAGTTGCATCTTGAATCTTAAGAATTGGGTCCCTTAGCCCTTGGATTGGTGCGCAAGCAAAAGAAGAACAAAAAAGAGGGGCCTCTGGCTTATTACTTCTTTCAATGTTGGTAGGATATTTCAAATCGACAACCTTCCTCGAACAAATTACCTCCTGTTTGATCATAGATTTCGAACTTGAAATTTGAAAACTGGAGTTTTTGATGTTGTGCTATACATTTTATTTGAAAAAGTAATAATAAAGTTTTGTAAATGAAAGTGAAATTTATAAAATTAGATCTTCGACCTAACTCACACCCCAAAAGCGCTTTATGGGAGGAGATTGACTAAGCCTTATAAGGAGTACACCAATCTTATTAATCACCAATGTAGAACTTTTGTTATTCTTTAATGCCTCACCCCATGCCCAATGTTTAGCATCTGTTGTGTGGACAATTTTTAATTTCGAGGGTCCAACATTGGGTGAGATGAGTCCTGCTTTAATACCAGGTAAAATGAGCTCTGATACCTAATTTTATATGGTATTAAAGCAGCATCCATCTCACCCATATTGGACCCCAAAATTAAAATTGCTCACACACCAAATACTAAGCGCTGAGTGTGATATGATGTGTTAAAGAATGATAAAAGTCCCACATTGATAGTTAATGAGATCGGTGGACTCGTTATAAGGCTTGAAAAATCTTCCTCCTTTTTAGCTAGTTTTTGGGATGTGAGTTAGGCTAAAAACCTAATTTTACAAAGTTTCTCCACAAAATTGGTCAAGATCACTTTTTGAGAAGTTAAAAATATTTGGAAATCAGATTTTCAAAATCTAATCAAATTTCACGACCAAACAGATATTTAAAGATAAATTTTCAAAAATATATAATCTGAAATCTATGACCAAATGCTACTTAATCTTTTTATATTTATTTCATATTAAATTTAGTTTTGTTATTTTTTGCGCTACGTTATTATCCAAGAAAGTTATTGATATTCTTTTCAGAGTTCAGTTACTTATACTTATTTAGAAATCGGGTTGTCACCTTATTTTTGGCAAAGAAAAGTTTCATCCTTTAGTCCCCTTATTTTTTCATTACTAAGAGATATATGTATGTAATTTATTAACATGATCCTGACAATAATATTATACTTCGTTCTATTCTACTTTATATGATTTGTACAATATTTATTTTGAATATAAATATTTTTCCAAAATATTGTGATTTTATATATGAAAATTAATTATAAGAACTTAAGATTTAAAATACTTCTACTTTGTTCTAAGAATGTAAACATTATTATCCAATACAAGTTTATACCCAAATTCACACTAAAAAATTTAGATTGGAGTTAATTTCTTAAATGGTCATTTAACTTGTAGAAGTATTTTATTAAAGTAACTTTTGAATTTTTTTTAAACATGATCATCAATCTATGCACATATTTCAAACAAAGTGAAAACAAACGAATAAGTCAAGTTTTTAACGGAAGTTTATACATACATCTCTTTAGGATCCATTTTTATACCCAACATTCGTTAACCACATTATATAAAATTCATTTAGGTCTTTAACAAAATTAATTATATCTGCGTACGTAATTAGAGCAAAATGGAAGTGCAATCTAACACAATTTTTTCATAAAAAAATAAATACCATTTTCTCCTATTTTATTGCCTACACATTAATCTCAAATTTACAATTTAAAAGATTTGATATTTTAAAAATTCCTCTTAACCACTGAAATGATACAAATACCATCAGTATATATAGCATAATCTTTGTTCGTCATACAGTTCATTCATACTTGTTATTAGGGCTGTACAAGACAAACCGATAAACCGCACCAAACCGACAAACCGAATCAAACCGGAAAAAAAAACCGACTAGTGGTTTGGTTTGACTTGGTTTGGTGTTTGAAAAAAAAACCCGACCATTATAGGGTTGGTTTGGTTTTAACTAAAAAAAGTCAAACCGAACCCAAACCAACCCGATTATAGATATACTACTTTTAAATTATGTTATACATAAAAATATTTATTAAAATATAATTTATAAATATTTTTTAAAATTTTTTCATAATTTTTGTTTTCTTTCTTACATTTAGTGTAACAACTCCTAAAATGTTGTATGTCGGTATTTCAATTCTCGACAAAAATAATACAGCCTTTGTATTTTGGGCATAACTTTTCATAGGTTGGTCCAAATTAGGTGATTCAAATTTCTGGGTAATCACAACATCCTTACCTACAACTTTCATGAAGAACATAACTTCAAATTTGGAGTATAAGTAGGTCAAATAAATTAATCTTTGCAAGATATAGTGCTGTGACGGAATTGAGTGTTGATAGAAGAAAATTCATATCTCACTGTAGGTTGCTCCAAATTGGTTGATTCTTGAACGATATGAAACTAGACTTCCATATCTACAATTCTTATGAAGAAACTAAATCCTAATAAGGAATTTATCTTATTCAAACGTAGCTTCGAAAATGAGTATTCTATTAAAAAGAACTCATCTTACCTACCATGGAAACATCTAGATGCATTTGACATCATGCATGACATAAATTGTCCTCCATTTAACATCATCCATGACATCAATATATTCCATTAAATTTTCAGATTTTTCTTTATAATTATTTTATTTATTGTTAGGTCCCTCTTTCCCACCTATAAATACCCACCTTATTTCCTCATTTTATTCATCAAGCTTTCCTAAGCATTTCTTCTCTCTATATAGTTCTTCTCAAATATAGTTTTAGTTTTAGTAGTATAAAAATACTACTCCGGTTATTCTTATACTCCGGGTAGTACACAAAACGCTCCGGCGAGGAGAAAAGGCTAGGGATCCAAGAGTATTCCAATTCGGAGTAAACCTTCGGATTTAAGGTATGTAAGGCTTTCATAGCATTGGATTGAGTTCGTCCATGCGCCCAATATTTAAATTTATTATAATTGAGTTATAGTTGAGTTTTATTCAAATCTTGAATTCTAGATGAATTAATTCTTCTTCTATTGAGTTTGATATATTTATGCATTAATATTATTATTATTCTTATCTCCCATATTATTGGAATTATTGTTCATGGCTACTTTCCCATGAATTCTAATTGATTTGATGTTCATGAATATTTTTACATATGTTTTGAGTAAAGATGTTGGCTTTTTATTATTTTTATTGATAAAAAGAGAGTTATATGAATTAATACTATATATGTATTTTATTGAGTTTTGAAAGAGTAAAAGAGTTGAATTTGAGAAAAATGATATTTTGAGCAAGATGTTTTGATGAGATGTAAATGATGTTTTTGGAAGTATAATGATTGATGAACATGAAATGAGATGAGTTTGATGATTTAAATTAAAGTCCAATGAGACTAGATGATGAGTTTAATATGAGCACATATTTTGGGAGTAGTATTAAGCACCGAGTTGGGTAAGAGTTTAATTGACTCAAACCCCAGAACTACGTAGCCAGCGTAGGATGGAGGCTATGCCTCTTAAGTCCCAAAAAGAGGACTTTGATGA
The DNA here is from genome assembly GCF_947179165.1 of Solanum dulcamara. Taxonomy (NCBI): domain Eukaryota; kingdom Viridiplantae; phylum Streptophyta; class Magnoliopsida; order Solanales; family Solanaceae; genus Solanum; species Solanum dulcamara. The sequence goes on along the minus strand of NC_077248.1, from coordinate 14,626,257 downwards.
ATGGATCCAAGATGGTGATGTCCTTTACCCTGGCAAGGTATTGGATGGATGTGGCAACGACATCGCTTCGTTGTATCATCGCTAGCTCATAAGTGATGGTTGTCGGTTAGAGAAACTCCCAACTGAGTAAGCATTGCTTATTACTATTATTTTTATTATTATATTTTAAACTTGCATTACATATTCATGTTGAGATGATGTTGAGTTCTGAGCTGAGTTTTCTTGAGAGGAGTTTCTTGATATCTGTCCTTACCTTTCTGCCATTTTACATACTCGTACATTCCACGTACTGACGTCATTCGACCTGCATCGTTTTATGATGCAGATACAGGTGTTAGAGATCCTCAACAGGCGCATCGTTGAAGATCATTTCTTTTCAGCTATTTGGTGAGTCCTTCTTGTATTCGAAGGAACTCATTATCCTTTTATTATTGTTGAGTGTGATGTTTCTTTTGAGGTAGCCATGGACATGTCATTGGCACCATCTAAGAGTATTAGAGGCTTCATAGACAGAGTCTGATGATGTAATCGGAGTAGTTCTCCTTAGAAACTACTTCTTCTAAGAATTATCTATTTTTCCTTTGATTATGACAATCCCACATTAGTATTATTAAGTCTTCCGCTGATGAACAAATGAGTAATGAGACCAAGTGGTTCTCTCGGAAGCCAGAGATGGTTTCTGAGTGCCGGCCACGCCTAGGGTACCCTCTCGGGGCGTGACAAACTTGGTATCAGAGCACAGAGTTCAAGAGTCCTAGGGTGTCTATGAAGCCGTGTCTAGTAGAGTCTTGTTTATAGGTGTGTCGTGCACCACACTTATAATCAGGAAGCTATAGGACATTAGGAATTATTTCACTTCTTTCATAATCTGAGTTCGTGCGATAGAGTTTAACTCTATAAAATCTTTCTTTCTAATTCGTGCGTTTACACGTTTCAGACATGCCTCCTAAACGTTCAGCTAGTCAGAGGAACGCTGCCAGCACTGAGGTTCCACAGTCAGTGATGCCTCCACGGAGAACTAGGGGCCGACCTGCAAGGTCTACTGAGGTACCCCAAGTACCTACTGTTCAGACCACTCCTACTTCTGAGGAAGATTTTCGAGGAGCGATTGCTATGCTCACCCAGTTGGTGGCTGCTCGAAATAGTAGCCAAAGTTCACCAACTCCTAGCTCTAGTTATTAAGAGCCGTCTACTGCCACGAGGATCAGAGATTTTCTGAGAATGAATCCGCCGGTCTTCACGGGTTCTAACGTTGATGAAGACCCCTAAAATTTCATTGATGAGATGTGGAAGATACTAAAAGCGATGCATGCTACAGAGATCGAGGGGGTTGAGTTGGTGTCTTATCAACTCAAAGATATGGCAAATGTCTGGTATAACCAGTGGGAAGAAAGTAGAGGTGAGGATGCAGAGCCTGCTCTTTGGGATGAGTTTGAAAGAGCATTTCTTGATAACTTCTTTCCCCAAGAGCTACGTGAAGCAAAAATTGAGGAGTTTGTGAACCTCAAGCAAGAGAGTATGACTGTGAAAGAGTATAGTTTGAAGTTTATTCAATTGTCCAAATATGCCCCAGAAATGATTCCTCATATGAGGTCTAAGATGAGGAAGTTTGTCTCTGGCCTAGGCAAACATGTAAAGAAAGAATGTAAGGCAATGCTAATGATTTCTGACATGGATTTTTCTAGATTGATGGTGTATGCTCAGCAGGTTGAGGATGACAAGAAAAAGGACCGAGAAGAACACCTAAGCAAGAAGGCTAAGTCTGTTGGGCATGAGAATGAGCAGAAGCAAGGGAAGGGTAACAATTCTTTCTTTCAGAAAAGGTCTTCCAATTATGCACCTTCCCCAACAAATGCTTTTACACCTAATACCAGGTATGATCAGAGATCGCTAAGTCACCAAAACTTTCGATCTCAAGGTTCTCAGTCCCAATTAAGTATGGCTCAAGGTTCTAGAGGAAAACCACCATGTGCTAGATGTGGGAGGCTCCATTTGGGAGAGTGTCGTGTGGGCACCAATGCTTGCTACGGATGTGGAAAGATAGGTCACTTCCAGAATGAGTGTCCTTCAAAAAGGCAGGGAGATGGAAGTAGTAGAGCTCAGTTTTCTTCTGCAGCTCCACAGAATAGAGGTAATCATAGAGGTGCAGCTTCAAGTGCAGGTGGGGGAACCAACCGTCTGTATGCTATGGGTAGTCGCCAAGACCAAGAGAATGCACCCGATGTTGTTACTGGTATGCTCCGAGTCCTTTTATTTGATGTGTATGCATTACTTGATCCGGGTGCTACATTATCTTTTGTGATTCCTTACTTGGATAGTAAATTTGAGATCCTTCCTGAGTGTCTTCTTGAGCCTTTCAGTGTGTCTACTCCTGTTGGTGATTCTATCTTAGCTGAGAGGGTCTATAGAAATTGTACTGTGTCAATCTATCATAGGGATACCATGGCTGACTTAGTTGAGTTGGACATGGTTGATTTTGATGTGATTCTTGGTATGGACTGGCTTTATTCTTGTTATGCTTCGGTTGATTGTAGGATCCGAATTGTCAAGTTTCAATTTCCAAACGAGCCTATCTTAGAGTAGAAGGGGAATTCTGTAGTGCCAAGGGGTAAATTTATTTCCTACCTTAAGGCCAGAAAATTAATCTCTAAGGGATGTATATATCATATAGTTCGAGTCAAAAATATTAATGATCAGACTCCATCTCTTGAGTCAGTTCCCATTGTGAATGAGTTTCCTGAAGTCTTTCCTGAGGATCTACCCGGAATCCCTCCTGATAGAGAGATAAACTTTGGTATTGATGTCCTTCCTGATACACAACCTATCTCCATTCCTCCTTATAGGATGGCTCCTGCTGAGTTGAAAGAGTTGAAAGAACAACTGAAAGACCTCCTAGATAAGGGGTTTATTAGGCCAAGTGTCTCACCTTGGGTCGCTCCTGTCCTATTCGTGCGAAAGAAAGATGGGTCCCTTAGAATGTGCATTGATTACCGACAACTAAACAAGGTCACCATTAAAAACAAGTACCCTCTCCCCAGAATAGATGATTTATTTGACCAACTTCAGGGTGCCACATGTTTCTCTAAGATAGACCTCAGATCAGGCTATCACCAGTTGAAAGTGAGAGAATGTGACATCCCGAAGATGGCTTTTCGAACCCGCTATGGTCATTTTGAGTTTCTTGTTATGTCCTTTGGATTGACAAATGCTCCAGCAGCTTTTATGGACCTCATGAACCGAGTATTCAAGCCATACCTAGATACGTTTGTAATTGTCTTCATCGATGATATTTTGGTCTACTCTAGAAGTAAGAGTGAGCATGCTAATCACCTTAGGATTGTCCTTCAAACTCTTAAGGAGAAGGAGTTGTATGCTAAGTTTTCAAAGTGTGAGTTTTGGCTTGAGTCTGTAGCATTCCTAGGTCATATTATTTCTGGGGATGGAATCCAAGTTGATACTCAAAAGATTGAGGCAGTTAAGAACTGGCCCCGACCCACCTCTCCAACCGACATAAGGAGTTTCTTAGGTTTGGCTGGTTACTACAGGAGGTTTGTTGAGGGATTTTCATCCATATCCTCACCATTGACTAAGCTAACTCAGAAGAAGGCTAAGTTTCAATGGTCTGATGCTTGTGAGAAAAGTTTTCAAGAGTTGAAAGCTAGATTGACTACTGCTCCAGTACTATCCCTACCCGAAGGAATGGATGGTTTTGTAATCTATTGTGATGCTTCAAGAGTTGGGTTGGGATGTGTATTGATGCAGAAAGGTAAGGTCATTGCCTATGCTTCCAGGCAGCTTAAGACTCATGAGAGGAACTACCCCACTCATGACCTTGAGTTGGCAACTATGGTATTTGCTCTTAAGATCTGGCGTCACTATCTTTATGGTGTACATGTGGATGTGTTCACAGACCATAAGAGCTTACAGTATGTATTCAGCCAGAAGGAGCTGAATTTGAGGCAAAGGAGATGGCTAGAGTTGCTCAAGAATTATGACATGAGCATTCTCTACCACCCAGGAAAAGCAAATGTAGTTGCTGATGCTCTTAGCAGGTTATCTATGGGGAGTACAACCCATGTGGAAGAGGAAAAGAAGGAGTTGGCAAAGGAAGTGCATAGACTTGCGCGTTTGGGAGTTCAACTTATTGACTCTAGTGAGGGTGGTACAATAGTACGAAATGGAGCTGAATCATCTCTAGTTGCAGAGGTGAAAGAAAAGCAAGATCAGGATCCCATTCTTCTTCAACTGAAGGATGAGGTTCACAAGCAGAAGGTAATGGCTTTTACCAAAGGGGGAGATGGAGTGTTGAGATATCAAGAAAGATTATGTGTTCCAAATGTTGATGGTGTTAGGGAGAGAATCATGAAAGAAGCCCATAATTCTATGTATTCCATCCATCCAGGTTCAACAAAGATGTATCATGACTTGAGAGAAGTATACTGGTGGAGTGGAATGAAGAGAGATATAGCAGAGTTTGTGTCCAAGTGCCCAAATTGCCAACAAGTTAATGTTGAGCACCAAAGGCCTTGTGGAGTGGCTCAGAATATAGAGATACCGGAATGGAAGTGGGAAATGATCAATATGGACTTCATTACCGGTTTACCACGAACCCGCAAACAACATGATTCTATTTGGGTGATTGTGGATAGGATGACCAAATCGGCCCATTTCTTGCCGGTTAAGACTACGAACACTGCAGAGGATTATGCCAAACTATATCTTAGAGAGATTGTTAGACTGCATGGAGTTCCTTTGTCTATCATCTCTGATAGGGGAGCTCAATTTACTGCTCAGTTTTGGAAGTCATTTCAGAAGGGCTTGGGTTCAAGAGTGAACCTTAGTACTGCTTTTCATCCGTAAACAGATGGCCAGGCAGAGCGTACGATACAGACTTTGGAGGATATGTTAAGAGCCTGTGTCATTGACTTCAAAGGTAATTGGGATGATCATTTACCTCTTATTGAGTTTGCATACAATAATAGTTTCCATTCGAGTATTCAAATGGCTCCTTATGAAGCTCTGTATGGGAGGAGATGTAGATCACCAATTGGTTGGTTTGAAGTTGGTGAAGCTGAGTTGATTGGACCAGACTTGGTTCACCAAGCTATGGAGAAGGTGAAAACCATACAAGAGAGGTTGAGGACTGCTCAAAGTCGCCAAAAATCCTACACTGATGTTAGAAGAAGAGATTTAGAGTTCGAAGTGTACGATTGGGTATACTTGAAAGTTTCACCCATGAAGGGTGTGATGAGATTTGGAAAGAAAGGGAAGCTTAGTCCCCGCAACATTGGTCCTTATCAGATTATGAGGAGGGTAGGTAACGTAGCCTATGAATTGGAGTTGCCTCCAGAATTAGCTGCTATTCATCTCGTGTTTCACATCTCTATGCTTAAGAAGTGTTTGGGAGATCCTTCACTTGTTGTCCCAGCTGAGAGCATTGGGGTGAAAGAGAGTTTGAGTTATGAAGAGATTCCAGTTCAAATTCTTGATCGTCAGGTTCGCAAATTAAGAACTAAGGAAGTGGCATCTGTCAAAGTCCTATGGCGAAATCAATTTGTTGAAGAGGCTACATGGGAAGCTGAAGAAGATATGAAGGCTAACTATCCTCATCTATTTATGCCTTCTGATGACGATATTCAAGGTAATATTCCTTACTTCTACCTTTGAGTCGATGTTTATTCTTGAGTTTGAGTCATTAACCATTTGAGTATCGGAGTTGATGTATTGATGATATTCATTCTTTATGTCTCCTATTTTCATCTTCATTCGAGGACGAATGATCCCAAGGGGGAGATATTATAACAACCCCTAAAATGTTGTATGTCGGTATTTCAATTCTCGACAAAAATAATACAGCCTTTGTATTTTGGGCATAACTTTTCATAGGTTGGTCCAAATTAGGTGATTCAAATTTCTGGGTAATTACAACATCCTTACCTACAACTTTCATGAAGAACATAACTTCAAATTCGGAGTATAAGTAGGTCAAATAAATTAATCTTTGCAAGATATAGTGCTGTGACGGAATTGAGTGTTGATAGAAGAAAATTCATATCTCACTATAGGTTGCTCCAAATTGGTTGATTCTTGAACGATATGAAACTAGACTTCCATATCTACAATTCTTATGAAGAAACCAAATCCTAATAAGGAATTTATCTTATTCAAACATAGCTTCGAAAATGAGTATTCTGTTAAAAAGAACTCATCTTACCTACCATGGAAACATCTAGATGCATTTGACATCATGCATGACATAAATTGTCCTCCATTTAACATCATCCATGACATCAATATATTCCATTAAATTTTCAGATTTTTCTTTATAATTATTTTATTTATTGTTAGGTCCCTCTTTCCCACCTATAAATACCCACCTTATTTCCTCATTTTATTCATCAAGCTTTCCTAAGCATTTCTTCTCTCTATATACTTCTTCTCAAATATAGTTTTAGTTTTAGTAGTATAAAAATACTACTCCGGTTATTCTTATACTCCGGGTAGTACACAAAACGCTCCGGCGAGGAGAAAAGGCTAGGGATCCAAGAGTATTCCAATTCGGAGTAAACCTTCGAATTTAAGGTATGTAAGGCTTTCATAGCATTGGATTGAGTTCGTCCATGCGCCCAATATTTAAATTTATTATAATTGAGTTATAGTTGAGTTTTATTCAAATCTTGAATTCTAGATGAATTAATTCTTCTTCTATTGAGTTTGATATATTTATGCATTAATATTATTATTATTCTTATCTCCCATATTATTGGAATTATTGTTCATGGCTACTTTCCCATGAATTCTAATTGATTTGATGTTCATGAATATTTTTACATATGTTTTGAGTAAAGATGTTGGCTTTTTATTATTTTTATTGATAAAAAGAGAGTTATATGAATTAATACTATATATGTATTTTATTGAGTTTTGAAAGAGTAAAAGAGTTGAATTTGAGAAAAATGATATTTTGAGCAAGATGTTTTGATGAGATGTAAATGATGTTTTTGGAAGTATAATGATTGATGAACATGAAATGAGATGAGTTTGATGATTTAAATTAAAGTCCAATGAGACTAGATGATGAGTTTAATATGAGCACATATTTTGGGAGTAGTATTGAGCACCGAGTTGGGTAAGAGTTTAATTGACTCAAACCCCAGAACTACGTAGCCAGCGTAGGATGGAGGCTATGCCTCTTAAGTCCCAAAAAGAGGACTTTGATGAATGGATCCAAGATGGTGATGTCTTTTACCCTGGCAAGGTATTGGATGGATGTGGCAACGACATCGCTTCGTTGTATCATCGCTAGCTCATAAGTGATGGTTGTCGGTTAGAGAAACTCCCAACTGAGTAAGCATTGCTTATTACTATTATTTTTATTATTATATTTTAAACTTGCATTACATATTCATGTTGAGATGATGTTGAGTTCTGAGCTGAGTTTTCTTGAGAGGAGTTTCTTGATATCTGTCCTTACCTTCCTGCCATTTTACATACTCGTACATTCCACGTACTGACGTCATTCGACCTGCATCGTTTTATGATGCAGATACAGGTGTTAGAGATCCTCAACAGGCGCATCGTTGAAGATCATTTCTTTTCAGCTATTTGGTGAGTCCTTCTTGTATTCGAAGGAACTCCTTATCCTTTTATTATTGTTGAGTGTGATGTTTCTTTTGAGGTAGCCATGGACATGTCATTGGCACCATCTAAGAGTATTAGAGACTTCATAGACAGAGTCTGATTATGTAATCGGAGTAGTTCTCCTTAGAAACTACTTCTTCTAAGAATTATCTATTTTTCCTTTGATTATGACAATCCCACATTAGTATTATTAAGTCTTACGCTGATGAACAAATGAGTAATGAGACCAAGTGGTTCTCTCGGAAGCCAGAGATGGTTTCTGAGTGCCGGCCACGCCTAGGGTACCCTCTCGGGGCGTGACATTTAGATTTGGACTTGAGTAGCCCATCTAAATAATATACAAAAAAAACTTATCTTATAAAGTTATATTATAAAGTTAAAACTTCAAACAGTGTTGTGCCTCCATCTTATATGTTGATATTTTGTACTAGAACTCTTTTTAAGAAGCACTGTTCTGTGCTTTTTATTAGATACTATGAGAAACCCAAAAAAATCCGAAAAAACCCAAAAAACCCGAGAAACCCGAAAAACCCAAAAAAACCCAAAAAACCCGAGAAAAATTGATATCGAAAAACCCGACTTTTATTGGTTTGGTTTGGTTTATAGATTTAATAACCCGACACAAATGGTTTGGTTTGGTTTGTAAAAAATCCGAACCAACCCGGTCCATGTACACCCCTACTTGTTATATAGTGAGGAGCAAGATGAGCTATATATGTAAAACAATTTCAAAAAAATAATGGCTAAAATTATAAAGGTGCAAATTAAAGATCTTGCAACTTCAACATGAACAAAACAAGCATATATATAATTGTATAAAATGTATCATACTTATAGAAACTATATCATTATAATTGTATAAAATATATATCCCTGCATTATGTGTATAGAAAATATATGATTGTATAATAAATGTATAATTAACATATACTCACTAATTATACACATTATTCCACAATGATACAATTTAAGTTCTCTCAGACATTCTATCAAACACTTGCAATATTCAGTCGCCCAATCTTCCCATACATTAGGATACAGATGTTTTGGGCTTAAAGTATATTTAAGGGTATATTGGTCAAAATTGGGCCATTTAGCTAGCTTTCTGTCATAGATTTCCAATTTTTTTTAGCAAATCATGTTTGGATGAACTTGTAGACAATAAAATTTGTGTCGAAAAATAATAATTAAGACTGAAAAATATCGCAACAATCGTAGTGTTTGATTTCAAAAATGAGCGTTACAATCTCTATGTATCCTCTGATTCGTCTTTTCGAATATAAATTCAAGAGCTCTTGAGCTTGAGCTTGAATCTAGTTGAACTTGATGAGTTTGATCTTGACTTGTTACTTCAATTCAAGGGCTTTTGGGCTTGATCTTAAATCTTGTGGTCTTGATCTTTATTTGATGATCTTGATCTTAACTTGTTCTTGAACTTGATCTTGACTTCACTTGTTCTCGAACTTGATGGTCTTGATCTTCACTTGTTCTTGAACGTGATCTTGAATTCTTGAACTTGTAGCTTGTATAGAAATCTATGACGTTTGATCTACGAGCTCTCTCTGGCTTCTTGTTAGAATTCTGGTGTCTTTTCTGAATTATGAGGATTTCTATTTATAGTTGTAGAATAGAGGAGTTGTGATAAGAATAAATTTCCCTCTGGCCAATCAAATTTAAGTCACATGAGGCTTGTCATTTTAACACATGACATGATCCTATTGGCTTATTTGTTTGACTTGGCATGACACGTCATTTGACACGTGGCGCAAGATGGGTCTCTAGGATGAGATAATATTGAGCTTAGCAAAGTGGACTCATCATTTGTAGCCCAAATCACCGGACTAGCCCAATAGAATTGGACTTTAATTAAATTCATATTTATTGGATTTAAATAATTAATCTAATTATATTAATACATAATATTTGATTGGACTAATATAACTTAAATTTAATATAATTTAAATCATTTATAAATTTATATTTAATAAATTTTAAATAATTACAAATGTCTCCTATTTCAAATCATGTCGAAATGTTTTATCTTTGAAGACTGGACTTTAAGTATTGCCTCTACAATATTTGAAATGCACCATTAATATACTTAGTTAACTGCCACTCCAACATATACTTGGAGAAGCATAATTTGATTGGAAAGTAATGTTTCAACATCACGTGGCAAATTGCCATTTTTCATAATATTTATGCAAAAGGAAAAAGAACAAGGGAAATGTTTGGTCCAATTAGAATTCAGAAAAGACAAAACTATTTTTTGTCAAATTTGATACTTCAGGATTCCATCACCGCCTTCTAATACCTTAGTCAAAAAGGATTAGTTTTAAGATTCCATCACCGTCTCCTTTTTTCATTAAGCATTATGTTTCAAGTAGGCGTTTCCACCGCCTCTTTTTCTTGTGCTTGTTATTCTCACAAATTTGATTTAATTCTACTAGTAGAATAAGGACACCTCAATTCGATCCTTTTTGAACAAGGAAGGGTTAAAATCATCGCCCCTCCATCCCTATAAATAAGATCATGCTTTTCATCATTTTCAATATCACCTTGTGAGCTTCATCTTCACAAAATTTGAAATCCAATCACAAGCGTCCGTGGCAAGGTAAAACTTTTATTTATTCATTTATTTTGTTTGTATCTTTCTTTTGTATCTCCAATATTTGTTAGATCAATGGCAACACCACTAGAATTTGGTCTTGAGGTATAAAGGGATGGATAGGCATCCCACTTTAGGAAAGGTAATTTTATGGTATGGATATGCATTTTCGCCCTAAGAAAGGTAATTTTATGGTATTCTTATGGTGAAACAGAATGGATATGCATTTTCTCCTTAAGAAAAGTAATTTTATGGTATTCTTATGGTGAAAAAGAACTTATACGCATTTTCGCCTTAAGAAAGGTAATTTTATGGTAATTCTTATGGTGAAATAGAATGGATACGCATTCCCACTTTAAGAAAGGAATTTTATGGTATTCTTGTGGTGAAAAGGAATGGATACACATTTCCGCCATAAGAAAGGTAATTTTATGGTATTCTAAATCGCCAAGGGATGGATACGCATCCCCTCCCTAAGAAAAGTCATGACTTAAAGACTTCAACTTTCAGACTTGACGATTTGAAGGCATGATGGATTTAAAACTTCTATTTGAAGACTTCAACTTTGCAGACTTAGAAGATTTTCTGAAGTTCGCATACTTAGTGGCTTTGAAGAGCTTAAATTTGCAACCATGGTGGATTCCAAACTTCAACTTGAAGACGTGGTGGATTTGAAGACTTCTATAGACCTACTGAATTTGAGACATCAACCCGCATACTTGAAGAATTTTAAAGACTTCAACCTTTTGATTTGAGACCTCAACTTGCAGACTTGAAGAATCTAAAGACTTTAACATGTAAACTTGGTTGCTTTGAGACTCCCACTTGCAGAGATGAAGAATTTTGAAGACTTAAGCTTGCAAACTTGGTGGATTTGAGGCTCCAACTTGCAGATTTGAAGAATTTAAAGACTTTAACTTCTATCAGAGAAGCTTAAAATTTAAAGGGGTTTGCCTCCATTGAGTCACCACTGTTTGGTGCAAGTCTGAAGTTTGATGAGAGAGTACTCATAGAATTACTTTTCATATGATAAAGTGGGAACATGTGGTTTTTTGACACTCATGCAACTGAACTCAGAATATAATTCTAAACGTCTACGTACCTCAGTGAAGAGGATCAAGTCACAACGTAGTTCTGGAGGAGTGATTTTTTTTACATCCTAACATTTGCCTAGGCTGCATCTTTTGAGATTTTCAACCCAACAGACTTGTTTTTGGATGTCGTACATAGTTTATACTCTTGCGGGCCAGGAGTAACATGTAGTTTATACTCATACCTTAAGGAGTGACATCTTGCTTCAAGGGTAGTACCTTTTTAGAAATTTTACATTAATAGGACCGATCCTCATACAATTAGCATCGATAAGATTGTAAACGCCTTTTGCATGTGCTTCTTGTACAACATATGGTCCATCCCACTTCAAGGTGAATTTGCTTCTAGAATTATGTGAAGTGATAATGGGCCTTCTTACTGCAAGGACTTGATCTCGAACTTGGAAGCACCTCAAACAAACTTTTTTGTTGAAAGCACGGGATAGACAGGCTTAATTATATTTAAGATTTTGTTGAGCTTTCATCCTTTTTTGATCAAGTGCTTCTAACTCAACAAGACGTAGTCGAGTAATTTCTTCTTCAGTGAGCCCTTCTTGGTTAGCAAGTCTTAAGAAAGGTATTTGGTGCTCAAGAGGTAGGACTGCTTCAACTCCAAAAACAAGTAAATATAGGGTTGCTTGAGTTGGTGTGCAGTATGTCTTCCTATATGCCCACAAAGCTTCTTTCATTCTTTTATGTCAATCTCGCTTGGACTTGGAGACGACTTTCTTTAGTAGATTGCATAAAGTTTTATTGAATGCTTCAACTAGACCATTGGCATCAGCATGATACATAGAAGACTTGCGCTGCTTGAAACCAAAGAGATCACTAATTTTGTTCATTAACTTGTTATCAAACGGCTTGCCATTGTCTGTTATTATATAGCGAGGAATGCCAAATCGGTAAATGATATTCACCCGAATGAAGTTTGCAACATTCTCATTCCTTACTTTTTTAAGAGCGACAACTTCAACCCATTTTGAGATGTAATCTGTTGCAGCCAAGATATATAAGTGTCCACCAGAATACTTTAGCAGTGGTCCAACAACGTCCAATCCCCAGGCGTCAAATGGATAAGATGTGATAGTTGGATGTAATACTTCGGGCGACTGATGTATGAAATTTTCATAAAATTGACAAGCCTTGCACCATCGAGCATAGTCTAAGCAATCTTTCACCATGGTTGGCCAATAATACTTTATTCTTTTTATATGGAAGTGGAGATTTGGTCCAGATTGATGTGATCCACATACTCCTGAATATACTTCTTGTAGAACTTGGACCGCTTCTTCCTCTCCCAAACATCGCAAGAGTACTCCTCAAATGATCCTCTATATAATGTGTCCTTGTAGTATAGAAAGCGAGGTGCACGACGACGAATGTCAGTCCTTCTCTTCAGATTTTTTGGAAGTATCCGTTATCATAAATAGTCGGTAATAGGTTGTCGCCAATCTTCTTTTGTGGCTTCAGAAACAACGACGAGAAGCTCAAGCTCATTTTCTACATATTCATCTTCATTTGGCGGTGGTACTACCCATTTTTGACAGAAAGTGACTTGTGTCTGATCTGGGAGAGTCAGAGTTGAAATGAGGGAAGCTAAGGCATCAACTTTCTTATTTTCCTTCCTTGGCACATGTTAGAGGGTCACATCTCCAAGCCATCCTATTAACTTCTGAGCATAATAATGATAGAGACATAGTTCAAGCTTCTTGACTTCATAACTCACCAAAATTTGATTGATCACCAGCTGATAGTTACCAAATACTTGTAACTGCAGTTGTTTCATGTCGATGGTCATTTTGAGTCCAAGTATTTAATGCTTGATATTCAACAACATTTTTGGAGCGACATTGTTTCAAAGTAAATAAGAATGGTAGAACCTCTTCTTGTGAAGTGAAAAATACCACGCCAGCACCAGCTCCACCACGATGTGCAGCTCCATCAAAATACATCTTCCAAGAAGGTAGAATTTTAATAACCATCGCATCTTCATCATGAAGCTCATCGATTAACTCCCAATCATCTGGTATTGGATGGTCTATCAAAAAGTCTACCAATGCTTGCCCCTTCATAGCTTTTTGAGGAATGTACACGATCCCAAAACTGTTAGAACTGGAGGTACCACCTTGCTAGTCGGTCACTAAGGATTTGTTTTGACATAACAAATTTGATGGGATTTGCTCTGGACACAAGGCGAACAATTTGAGCTTGAAAGTAATGCTTCATTTTTTGGATTGAGAAGACTAGCGCCAAGCACAACTTTTCGATTGGCGAATACTTCAGCTCATTTGGTGTCATTGTTCTGCTAAAATAATAAAGAGAGTTTCACTATTTTCCTGAGCTAATAGGGCTCCTATAAACCTTTCTTGTGCTGTGATGTAGAGTATCAATGGCTTTCCAGGTATAAGAGCGGCTAAAACTGGAGGCTTCACCAAATATGCTTTGATACATTCAAAGGCATTGTTGCATGCTTGGTCCCACTTGAAAGAAGCACCCTTCTTCATGAAATGGATAAATGGTTGCCATCTTCCACCTAGATTCGAGATGAACCTCCTCAAGTAGACTAACTTTCATTGAAGAATTTTTAGCTCATAAATGTTTCGAGGATCGGGCATCTTCAATACAATATCGACTTTAGCTTGATCGATCTCAATTCCTCGGTGTCGCACAATAAATCTAAGGAACTTGCCAGAAGTTACTCCGAAGGCACATTTTAATGGATTCATCCTCAGTTGATATCTTCGAAGCAATTCAAATACCATTCTTAAGTCTATTAAATAGTCATTCCTCTTTCTTGACTTCACTACGAAGTCATCAACATAACACTCGACATTTTTTGTGAAGCAAGTCATCAAATATATTTTGCATAGCCCTTTGATATGTGGCGCCATCATTCTTTAAATAGAAGGGAATCACCTTGTAGAAATAAATACCTTTAGGTGTGCGAAATGTGGTGAGTTCTTCATCTTTTGGTGCCATACAAATTTGATTGTAGCCAGATGAACCATCCATGAAAGACATTGCCTTGTATCTAGTTGTAGCATCGATCATTAGCTCTGGGATGGTAAGCGGAAATTCATCATTAGGACATGCGTTGTTGAGATATCTAAAGTCAACACAAACTCAAATTTGTCCATTCTTCTTCCTCACAAGAACAATACTTGAAATCCATGTAGGGTATTTGACTTCACGAATAAAGCCTGCTTCAATGAGTTTGTTAACTTCATTCTCGATCAATGGTACCAAGTCTGGCCTAAATCGTGTTTGGGCTGTTTAATAGGGGGGAGTGCCATTCTTGACTGCCAACTGATGGACTGCACTTTAGGATTCAAACTAGGCATTTCTTTATAACTCCAAGTGAAGACATCCCTATATTTTCTAAGTATATCCATATAAGCAATTTCTTCCTCACCTTCTAAAAACCACTCAGGTAAGTTGGCCTTGGATCTTCATTGGTGCCAAGGTTAACTTCTTTCAAGGGATCTACCGTGATCTTCACTACTTCTTCAAGTTCTGGCGGAGCATCTCCAGCATCTTCCTATTCTTGAGGATCATTGTCATCGACAGATATGTGATAGTACTAGGCAATATCTCCCAACTCTCCACTAATCTTTATTTGAGGTGAGATATCGTGCTCACTCTGGGTTGTAACATGATATGAGGAGCCTACACTTTATTCATCTTCCTCGCGCTCCTTGGTGTAAACCCTAGTGTGAATTCTTCGCCTTCAACACCTTTTTACATAAAAACATAAGTCTCACTTGTCTCCTCATTTTATAAGGGAATAAACTTTTGAAATCCTTCTGGATCGTAGGTGAAACATGCGCTGTCACTCTCAGGTTACTTTTTCGGTGCTCGTTAATCTTTCTCTTCAATGGACCTAACCTCTCAAACACAGAACTTCTTATGGTAGATTTTCCAAGTCGATAAAAGATGGAAGGCCTTTCATTGGAAGCAGTAGACTTATCTTCTACAGTGAAATAGTTATTGCTTACCCTTCTTATAAAGATGCGAACTGGCGGTGGCTGACTATAACCTAAGCCTTCTCATGCTTGCCTAGTTGTATCTTTCGATGGAAGTTTCTCTAACCTTGATGGTTCATTAGGGTTGTATCCAACCTTCATGAATAACTTATAAGACTTTGGGTCAAAGCCTTCTCGTGTATGTCTTGTGGGAAGTACCACATCCTGTGATGGATTTTAAGCAAGCGACTTTCCCGGACGCTTCGAAGACAAGTTTATTGCATCAAGTTGTTTGATGGAAAAAGTAAGTCCTTTATGTACATTTCCTTGGATGTAAGATGATTGACCTTCTTCTTTATTCACTTTCGAAATGTAGTGGAGTATAGAAGCAAACTTCTTTTTTGAGGATATGATCTTCTCTTCATTCAAAATAGAACAAGGCTCTTTATTATCAATGTTGAATTTTCTGACGACCACCTCAGCTCTTTTGCCTGCAAGCTTATCAGACTTTGTCAATTTGATGTCATCAAGTTTTTCCTCCTTCAAAACGTAACTCTTCAGATAGAATTTTGCATTAGCAAAGTGTGACTCGACTTTAGTGAAAGAATTATCATCAACAACTATTTTCCTTTCAATTTTGTCATCAAGGTATTTCAAACGTTGATAGTAAGAAGATGAGACAATTTTGTTCTCGTGTACCCAAGACCTACAAAGCAATATGTTATATGAAGTCTTTGCATCGATCAAATGCATCCATGCACTTGAGCGCAAGTCTTCCATGTGGATTTCTAACTTGATAGAACCTATGGACCTTTGACCTCCTTAATTGAATCCTTGTATCAGCAAACGACTTTCACTAAGTTCTTCGGTCGTGATGCCAAGTTCTTTTAAAGTGTGGATGGGCAGAATGTTAACTCCAGATCCTTCATCTATCAGGAGTCTAGTTAGCTTCTTCTCTAGCACATGACCCACCATATACAAAGGACAATTACGTAGTGTTTCACCAAACAGAAAATCGTCATCTCTAAATGTGATTTTTGTATCACATGTATGTACTTCTTGGGAAGAAGGTTCAACATGATTTTTAGAAGGTGGAGGAGATGCCTTTGATAAGATTTCACATGTTGCTTCTTCTTTGTTAGTAGAAGACACCTTTGGTAAGGTTTCACTCACTGCCTCTTCTTTGTCGGGATTGAAACATGACGCCTTGATTTTGTCTTGAGTAGCCTTTGCACAGAAACAACTTAGTAAGTGTTGACACTCAATTTTGGCTCTCTGTGCTCAAAATTAACGTCTTCAAACTTTTTGATCGTTAAAGAACACAAATTATTATTTTTACACATTTTCAGTTTTTTTTTTGAATTATTAATAAGTATCTTTATTTTAGAATTTTCATGAATTTATTCTCATTTTTTTCCTTTTAATAATTTATGGATGTACTTTTCTTAGTTTCATAAATAATAGGATTCTTATCCATTTATTTTCATTGTAAATTTTAATAGTCACACTATTTTTTTAGTCATCAACAAACGTACACAACATAGCACTGTAATTTATTCTTTGAAACATAGTATATCTTCCAAAATATCAATTACATTTTTTAATTTTTTTTGTGTTATATATCGATACATATTATTTTTACATTAATCATACTTTTAGCATAGTCCGCAGATATAGAAAGTCAAAACAGTTGACATTAAATTTTGGCCTGATATTTTTAAAGTTCATACTTTTAAATATTTTATTTGTTAAATAGTTCAAAAGTATAATTTTATAATTTTCAATCAATTTTATCTATAATTATCTTTAGTTTAAGATTTTTATCAGTTTATTTTATTTAGTTTCAATTATAGCTATTTTTTATAACCGTTTCATTTTAGTATTTTTAGCACAGTCTAGAAATACTTTAAAATACAGATAAATATTAAATTGTCCACACAATTTTACCTACCCCACTAATCACACAAATTGACCACACAATTTTACCTACCCCACTAATCACACAAATTTTCTCCACAATTTTACATACTCCACTATTCACACAAAATTTTTCACATAAATCACCATTTTCAAACTCTCTCTCTCTCTCTTCTCTTATTCTTCCTAAGAAAATACACCCATCAACAACTACAACAAAAGTCCAACACGTATACGTTACAATTTTCTAGACTTATATAATAATTTTCAAACTTTCTCTCTC